>NW_026624177.1:0-53865 GCF_030028575.1 Malurus melanocephalus
AAACTCAGGGCAGACCACAGTTATCTCCTCTACGGGGCCCAATAGAGGGAAAGAAAATAAAAAATGAGGACTCAGAACACTCTGAAGAAATTAGTGAGAGTATGTAGAAAATTTCTTTCAACATCAGAAAAATATTGCTGTCCTAAACACTATTTCATTGTCAGTACATGTCACATACCATTTGGTTATATCCAGGCTATAAATGATCTCAGAATTTATACTTGTTATTTCTCAAATACCGCATTCTCAGTATTTGAATTTCCAAAACTCAAGAACTCCACAATTTATTGTTATACGCTGTATATATGAAGTCTTGGGGAAAAAAAAAAAAACCAGAAAGGCAAGTGTAAGAATTCTGAGACTTGAAACATTTAATTTTCTAATTAGTTTGGAGTGTAATTTGGTGTTGAAAAGAAGAGGACCATCAAGGATACCCCAATTAGAAATCTAATGCCTAGAAATGTAAAAGTGATCTGTTACGCACATTCAAAAGAAACTTGCCTTCATTTATGTACAGGTTCATATAAATATATATGAACCTGTTAGTGCTTTCTGTGTGGGCAGTCCTGTTATATCATCATCATTTCAGCTTTCTTAGTTTTCCAAAAAGCAGTTTCAGATGAGAATTTATATTCCCAGTATGTATTGTTTTTTTCCCTAGAGCATGCAATTTTTTCAAGTTTGTTATTGCTTCTAAGAATGACATCAAGAATGCTGAAGATGTGCCTTGTGTTCAGAAATTGGAAGTGTTTCATAATTACTAGCAGTGTTACAACATTTTTGATTAAGAGATTGACATTTATGTCAGATGTAGAGCAAAAAGGGCACATCTAAACATTGTATATGCTTTTATGCATGCAAGCAATTGAATGGCATAGAGACTTGCCATAGTTGGGGATGCACAGCTGAAATTAAATGAGTCATTAAAATGTCTTGGGGCAGGACAACAGCTTTCTGTGCTTGCCACAAAACTTACCAGGTCTATACCATCATATAGCCAGATTCTATTCTTTTCTCTAATTTGTGCATTATTGAATGCTAATTCAGTTGATTTTAAAATCTATGCAATCACCAAATGATAATCATGTTTTGTAGCTTTTTTTGTAAGTTTTCACTTGTATATATGAATACATGAATTTTCAAAAGCATGTTGGTTGACCAGAAAGTCAGATGAATTTTAAATGTGTCCTTTTTTCCCACTGAAGATGGTGAACTTCCTGATCTTGACTACCTGAGTACCATGACTCACATTGTGTTGGTGGATCTGGACAACTGGGGAAGCTTTTTTACACAGCTGCCAGCTAATCTGAACCAAGGGACTTTTATCTGGGGTTTTCAAGGTAAAAAGTATTTGAAGGAAATTAAAAGATAAAATTAAGAAATCTACAGATATGCTTGAGCAGAGATTTCCTTGAATCTAAGAAAATGAAGAACAGGAGCAAGTAGCTACTAGGGCCTCTGAAGTCACAGTGTCACAGGCACCATTTTATCGAAATGTTCTTGAACTTTTCAAACTCAGTCTAAACTTCCACTGCTCTTACTATTCCTTGTAGAATATTGTTTCAGAATTGCAGAACTGTTTAGGAGTCTTTCTGGCTTCCCTCATGAACTTACTTATGATGTATTCTATTTTCATAATTATCAGGACAGCCATAATACTCAGAGATTACTTTAACTCCTGAGTCCTTCTCATAAGACTAGAAATTTTTGGTTTGGTTTGCTTATTTAGTTCCAGAAGACATGATTTTGCATTCTTAGACTTTTAATGTTGTTCTGTCTCTGGCTTGTTCTTTAAAGGGTGGCTTTGGTCATCCTGTACAACAATGTCACAACTAGAAGATACCAGTGACTGATGGAACTTGCATTTCATGAGTTTCATAGAATAAGAGAATGGTCTGGGTCGAAAGGGACCCTAAAATTATACTGTTTTGCAGTCTGCCAGTAGCATCCCTTTAACTTGATACTTCTGCTTATCTGACTCTTTTTGAACCCACATCTTGTCCACCTCATGCTTTTTCTACAGGTTTTCTCTGTATCTGCTTTTATAATTATTTTGTCTGTGGTACATTGATTTCTTCAGTAAAGTGTAGATAAGGGATAGTTTCAAAATATTTATGGCCTGAAACATAGGCATTATTTTACCACTTTTGTAGGAAGTGTCAAGTGTGTTTTATACTTAGTAAACACGATTGCACAGCACTTCTTTCCTAAATGTTTTTTATTATCTCTTCACATGGAAGATAATCAAGAATATTCTGAAAGCTGAGAGTTGTCGTGCTTCTCATGTTGGACAGAAAGGCCTCTTGATGGCTTACTTTTGGCCTCTTGATGGTTACTTTTTTTCCTTCTTAGAAACATGTTTTCCAGTATCTGATGAAGGCAGAGCAAGTATGGCTATTAATGTATAGCGTTAGATACAGTCATCTGTGCTCCTGGACCTGTAATCTTGTTAGGAGTTTTGGGAAGAAATCCTCTCATCTTCCCTTAACCTTAAAATAGGTTATTCTCCTGAGTTTTGTGTTCTACTTCAGCATTACTTCTGTATCACTACCTATATTGTCATTACCTTTGGCCTTTCTGTAACATTCCTGTGCACATGCAAGCCACAGAAAATACTCCTTTTGAGCTTTTAAATCACAGAATGTTAAGGGATTTGAATGGACCTGAGAGATCATCTTGTTCTGACCCCTTCTGCCGTGGGCAGGGGCACCTCCCACTAGACCGGGTTGTTCGAGGCCTTATCCAGCCTGGCTTTTAACCCTGCCAGGGTTGAGGCATCCAGAACTTCCTTGAGCAATCTGTTCCAGGGTCTAACCACCCTCACAGTAAAAACTCCCTTTCTAACATTTAACCTAAGCATCTTCTAATAGCTAACCTAAATTTCTTCTCTTTCAGTTTGTATCCATTACTTCCTGTCCTGTCCTCCTGTCGTAACTGACAAAGTCCCTCTCTGGTTCCCTGTAGGCCCCGTGAGATATTTGAAAGTTGCTCCACACAGCCTTTTCTTCTCCAGGCTGAGCAGCCCCAACTTTCTCAGCCTGTCTTCATAGGGCAGGTGCTCTTACCAACTTCCTGACCCTCCTCTGGACTTGCTGCAACAGTTCCATGTTACTCTTATGTTTAGGACCCCAGAACTGAATGCAGTAGTCCAGGTTGGGTCTCACGAGATAAACAATGAAAGATAACTCACATTTCGTTATACCTAATGGTCCTAGATTTCTGTTTCATCTGTGCTGCCTGGCTGCTTCATTTATGTACATTGACTTTACTGTATGGCGGAACAACATGTCATTTGTTCTTACTATCCTTTGTGGGGCTTTGCCCAGCTTGAACGTCTGGGCAGATTTCATTTTACCTCTGCACTCCTTGAATACTGTTGTGATTTGGGGTTTGGTTGTAGTTTTTAATTGCTGAAGGCTTGTTTATTTCTACACTTATTCAACCTACTTAGCCTTGGAAAAGCTGTTTCTACTATGAAACTTTTAGGAAACTAACTGGAAGAAATACCAGGCTATTTTGTCTGGATTTTATAAAGAATTAGTTAGGAATAATTTTCCCCATGTGAATTTAGACACCGATTTTCAGTCATACTTCGTTATTCCATCTAATTTACTTGAAATTAGTTTGTCATTAGTTGACTTTAGCTTGTTTGCTATGACAAGGTCTTCTGTGCTATTGCTGTTTTCCAAGGTTAAAATGTGGTTTTGATTCATTAAGGAAAAAATTGGTTGAACCTAGAGATGTCTGAGCTGTACTGTCAGAAGTTTCTCTTCTCTAACTTAAGAAAAAATAATCATAACACAGTCATAATTTACTAGTCTGTGGTTAAGAACTTTACTAATACAATATCCTTACCTTTGTGGTACCTTTGTGCTAGTTAAGACTGTGCCCAGAGATGTTCCAAACACAGGTGCCTGATAGCACAGCACAGTCCATGTCAGCACTCAATTCCTTACTTCCAAACAGGTTTGCTGTGTGCAGCCTGCCTTGTGGGAATGTCACCTGAAGCATGTGAATTAAAAAAACCATGCTAAAGAGTTACTTGTGAATAAAATGAGCCATATTCATATTAGAGAAAAATTTACCAGTTTATTAGTGTAAACTCTACTGGTTTTGAGTTTGGGGCAAGTCTCCCAGGAACATCTGGGTCTATGGTTGGAGATACCCTCTCATAATAATGTTTTGCATAGTTACTTGAGGCATGCTATTCTTGTTTGTTTAAACTGCAAAAATATAACACCATTTTTTTCATGTATTTCCAAAAACATTTCTGAATTTTTAATTATTATTTTTATATTATGTATCTGCATTATTTCTATTATTCATGTTTCTAGTATAGCCCTAGCTTTGCTTTGAGTTCCTCCATTGTATTGTCTGGACTCTGTATTGTTTGTCTTCAGACACTCAATTGTCTTTCATCCATTTGTGGGCTAGCAAACTGAATAAACATAGGTCTGTCATTGTTTTCAGCTGCCCTGATCAAATGCTTGTGTAGTGCATTTATGCAGCCAAAAAACAAGGCTGGTGATTACAAGTCTTTCCCAAATATCAGTGACTGAGGCCTGTCACAGCAGATGAGAGAAACCTGCAAATAGCAGTTTTTTTCTCATGGACAGATACCACTAAATCATTTCTGTGTACACTCTTAATAAATCTTTATCTTTGCGATCATTTTTGATATCTTCTTACCATAAGGCTGAAAAGGTGGGAGAAAATAGGAGAAGTCTACTGAGGAAACCTTTTCTTTGTCAGACTGAGGTGGACATGGTGGCATAAATCATCCTATGCAGCCTGTTAACTTGAGCCTTGGTTTCCCATATCCTCATGTGAAGTGCCATCAATGACTGCTTTCATTTTCCATTCAAAATCCTGTTTTACATCTAGTCACTTTATCATCTAGCAGATAAAGCAACATTTTTTCCTCCATGTTGCAGACCTATTATTTCTTAGCCATTGGAATGTTATGAAAATCTTAATCACTCTGGTCAAATTGTTCTTCCTTTTCTTGCCTTTTTGTGGTGTCATATCTGTTTTTATTGTGCAAGCTCTTCACGTTTTCCCTCTCTTCTTGAGTGACTTCCTGCTTCTTTCCTTTTCATTGCAACTTGTTTCAGTCTTATACTGCTTTTGTCTGTAGCAGGCACTTTGCTCACCTCATCTTTATTCAGCTATTTTCTCAGCCAGTAACTACATGTTTAAGGTACTGTTTAGAAAATTCCTGCCCTTTTTTCTAGTTATAGCCTCATTTTGCTTATCACTGACTGCATCCAAAGATTTGTCAGGACTTTAGCGTTTGTTTCAGCTGTTGCTCCAGTTCTTGAATCCTCTTTTTAATGAGTTCTGATGTGTGATGTGTCAGGCAGTTACAGTGCATTTTGACTCTGTAACTCCTGTAGTACCAGTTTCCCTAAGAGAAACATTACGGCTACTTGTACTATGTTTCCAGAGCTCTTATGATTCTGCACATTGACCATAACTGTGCTTCAAAGTGGAGAAAAAGACATCCTTGTGTCTAAAAGCACACAATATCTAGAAGATACGTTTTTCAGGATTTGTAGAAAAAAAATCTTACTAAATCGAATGAGTAGTATCAGGCTAGCTACTTTTTTCTTTTTCTCTTGCTAAAAAACAAGAGGGTTGGTGGGATTTTGGTAACATGTTTTTCTTAGCTTTCACTTTGGCCAAAATAAATTCTGTCTTTAAAGAGAATGTTGTATTTGCTTTTGCCTTCTTGAATTCTTATTTCAGAGAGTCATTTCTGCCCAAACCTATGGTTTGGTTGTTTTTCATGTTTGGTTTTTATTATTACTAATGTTATGTTTTTTTCATCGTTTAGGAGGATACAGCAACTGGAAGCCTCCAGTGCATTGCAAAATTTACAACTATCTTAACAGAATTGGATGTTTTTTTCTTCATCCACGTTGCAGTACCAGAAGAGAAGCAGCAGACTTTGCTCTCTGTGTTCATGTAAGTTAGAGCACACTTGCTTTATTGTTGTGTCCTGTACCCAGGATATTGTTGTGTCCTGTACCCAGGATATTGATGTTAGGTGCCAATTGGAGATGACGTTCTTAGATTCTTTTCATGAGACTTCTGTGTTCACTGTAAGGAATGATAAACCTGGATTGGTTGGAGACAGATAGCCAAGAAGTGATTTAAAAATTAGCCCAAACAGCACAACAGTCTTTTGGAGAGGGGGAAGAGAGCTGGTTAGGAAATGATGATAAAAAAGCCTATACTTCTTACAGTTTCTCTATTAGAGTGAAATGTGACTTCATCTCTCTTCAAGGAGCCCAAATGTCAAGCCATCTTTACAATGGAATTGAATGGTTTCACAGGTTTCACATCTCTCTTCAAGGAGCCCAAATGTCAAGCCATCTTGACAATGGAGTTGAATGGTTTCACAGGTTTCACAGACCCTGCTGAGCTGACAGAGCAGTGCCTTTATTCAATAGACCTTGAGCTTTGGCAGGGTTGGGGATGTGCAGGTGAAGAATGGGAATCTGGGATGCCATGGGGACTCACGTTCCTAAAGTAGAATCATAGTATTGTTAAGGTTGGAAAAGACCTTTAAGACCAGCAGGTCCATCCATCAACCCAGCAGTACCACCATCATTAAGCCATGTCCTTGAGTGCCATATCCACGTGATTTTTGAACACCTGATGTGGATGGTGACTCCACTGGTTCCCTGGGCAGCCAGTTCCAATGCTTGGCAGCCCTTTCAGTGAAAATGTAAACCTTCTCTGGTGCAGCTTGAGGCCATATAGTGCTTTATCAGTTAGATATAATTACTGTCTATAAAGCACATTTTGCAGCAGTGGTTGTATGATTTATGACGCCTTTTATGTTACTCTTTAAATGTTCTGCACAAAAGACTTGCTTTATGTCAAGACACTTCTAAAATGCTGCTTTTTAGGAATTTGTCCCATACCCCATTTGTATTGTTCTGGTAGCCATTACCTGTATCGATTGTACCTAGAGAAGAAATGAGCATCAAAATTTTGAAATAGTGCTTTTCACAGTGATGTAACATGGCTTGGCTCATAAAAGCAGGAATGAATTGCTGTAGAAAACTTTCCAGTGAAGACTTGTCTTGCATAAAGCTAGCCAAATGCCATGAAGTAAAAACATGATCTCTGTTCAGTGCTTGTCATTTGTTTCCCTGTAGGCTGGTCGTCTGGATGAGCACCTGCCCAAGCAAATTCCTTTCACTGTACTTTCTGGAGACAAAAGCTTCCTGGAGCTGGAAAACCAATTTAAAATGACTCAGCGGTCAGCTTGCATCCTGAATCCTCACCAGATTGAAGGAGACATGATGTGTGCCTTGCTAAACAGCATTTCAGATACCACAAAAGGTAGAAAGTAAACATTAAACACAAATTTTCCAGTAACTGATAGTTCTTTCCAATAAAAAAAAAAACAGAAAACCTACACTGGTAACATAAGCTGTTGCTTGGTGCTTCTTGTATTGTGGTGGTATTTCAGCGAATAGTAGATCAGCAAATCATTATACTTGAGGCATGTTTTGAAAACACAAATTAAGCATTTTTATCATTATAACAAACTCTGTCATCCCTGTAGTCTTTATTATAGCAGGAGACAAAAATTACATTTCAGTCTGAAAACTCCATTCTGGTTAAAGCTGTTTAAAGCATTCTTGTTTGCATATTAATCAGTTTGTACTCTAATCTTTTTGTCTCAATTTATGCTGTGTCTGAAACAAATGTGACCCTGCTAAAGCATCATTATTTCTCAAAATATTTCTGCCTTTTTTAACTCTGACCTCCTGGCTACTTGGTATCATTTGGTAATTGTCTTCATTGGCACATGACTCACACATCCATTTGGTGAAAAAATCTCAGTGGAAGTTTTTAAGACCTCTCAAGTGCCAGATGTTAAAATGATCACATTGGTTTTATATAGGATAAGCGAACAGCATTGAGCCAGCTCGTTTTCATGCAAAGAGTACCAGAGCTGAGATGAGTTTTAACACTTGTCAGTATTTTAAAGTATTTTCATGTTTTCCTAGAAGACCTGGCATTTCTCTGTAGAGATGTTTTTGCTTTTCCTGGTTTCTTGTTGCGGTTTTGGAATGTTGTAAGTTCAGGGCATATTACAGAAAGCTGTTTCTGAACTAGGCCTAAACTGTCTCTTGAAAAAATACACTGCTAGTCTTGATACAGGTTTATGAGAACGATCAAATGGCACTGCTGTTCCACCAAGAAAATTAAAGTGAAGTGCTAGCTCTGAATGGTGAATTGGCACTGATTTATTAAATAGGAAAGAAAAGATAATAAAGTAGTTTTCCAAAAAGGATAATTTGTGGTGAGCTGGMCTTTATTAAAATACTTTTAATACARAAGAGGTGCTTATAGAGTTTTCTGRCCACCTSAGGCATTTGCTGATCTAGATTTTTCAGATGGATTATGGAGATATTCCCAGCCACAAGCAAACAGATTAGCAAAATTTCTTGGCATAGGTAATTACAAAATTGTCACTTTCATTGATGGAGTTAATTTTTGCAGTGCCGAAGCATTATCCATAAAGCTACACCTCCCCTGGTATCAATAAAGGCTGGGGGATAACTGATCCACATCAGCCCTGCCAAGTGGGACTTGGGGGTGCTGGTGGATGAGAGKCWGAACACGACCCAGCAGTGTGCACTTGTAGCACAGAAWTCCAGTTGTRTCCTGGGCTGCATCCAAAGCAGTGTGACCAGCAGGACAAGGGATGGGCTTCTGCCCCTCTGCTCTGCTCTGCTGAGACCACACCTGCAGTGCAGCATCCAGCCCTGGGGTCCCAGCACAGGGGGAACATTAAACTGTTGGAACATGTCCAGAGGACGCCTCAAAGATGGTCAGAGGGCTGGAGCACCTCTCCTGTGAGGAGAGGCTGGGAGGGTTGGAGTTCTTCAGCCTGCAAATGAGAAGGCTTTGGGGTGACCTAATTGCAGCCTTCCAGTACCTGAAGGGAGTCTACAGGAAGGATGGAGAGGAGCTTTGTACAAGGGCATAGAGAGGTAGGACAAGGGGTGATGGCTTTAAACTGAAAGTTTGTTTAGATTAGATATTAGAAAGAAATTCTTTCCTGTGAGAGTGGTGAGGTGCTGGAGCAGTTTGCCCAAAGAAGTTGTGAATACCCCATCCCTGGAAGTGTTCAAGGCCAGGTTGGAAGGGGCTTTGAGCAACCTGTCTTTTGGAAGGTGTCCTTAACAATCGCAGGGAAGTTGGAGATAGATAATCTTTAAGATCCCTTCCAATCCAAATCATTCTGTGATTCTGTGCATTGTTGCATTCCCAGTACAAATATTTTCTTTTAGAGTGTATTAAAATTCTGAGACTGAGAGATCTCTTATAATGTAATTAGAACTGTGTAATTGTGTCTCAATGTGGGTGGCTGTTTTTGCTTTGTGAACTTTATATTTTTTGGGAAGAAGAGTTGGAAGAGAGCTGTAACTTGCAAGCAGTTGATTTAATTGTATGGGCTTAATTTCTTGTATAATTTGTGCAACTTAATGATATGAGACAGTGAGGAGAGGGGAATGACTATTTTGCTATATAAGGGTACTTTAGCTCCTTGCCTGGGTAGTTTTTCTAGTATAGTTTTCTTCACTGGTATATGGTGGCTCAAAGGTGATGGCTTTGATCTAACCACTTTCTGTGTATAAACTGTACTCCAGATTTCTTTTTGTATTGGTCTTACTTTCAAAAGCTTCCTAATTTTACCCTTTTTTAATGTCCTTTACTACATTAATATTTAATTTACTATTATGTTGATTGGCTTTACTCAGAGGCTGCAAACTTTAACTTGCTGGCTGGTTGATCCTTGTGCATTCCACCTAAGTTTTCATGTGATCACTCTGAAAAAAAAATCTTTGAGCAGGAAATTGATGGGATGACACGATTCCTTTGGCTGTTGGCATTCCCTAGCAGACTTGTGAGGAACAGAATTTTCCCCTTTTTAGTCAGTGTCAGCAAGGGGGGGCCTGGATAGCAAGACCTGACTTTGTCCTCTCTTCCTGTACAAAAACAGAACATTAGAAAATTCACTGTTGATAACAGGTCTGCATTCACTGCATAATGAGATCATGTTGTTACCAAGAATTTATAAAGTATTTTTTTAAAAAGATAAAGCCACTACGTAATACACACATAGTGTGTAGCTCAGCAGCATCAGCTGTCATTTGCAAGTCCTAATGTGGCAAAACCAGTATTGGAGTGTTGAGATGGAAAGTTGTGCAGTGTATCATAGGCTGGTATAACTTGTTGGCCTGTTACAGCAAAGCAGCTGAGTATAAGGAAATGTGAACAAGAATTGCTTGCTTTGTGACTTTCTCAAGCCTGTGGCTGTTATTCTGGAGAGTGAAATAAGTGAGAAACACAACAGAGAATCACGTTAAAAGTATCAGCCTGTTGCTGGTGTTGGATGAGCTGCAAAAAGAAAAAGCTCTTTCCCTGAATCACCCTCACAGAGCTATCATTAGCTTCTGAGCAGCTGGATTGTGTTTGGATGTGCAATCAGACAGGTGCATCTTATGAACCATTTTACCACATCAGCAGAGCTGCTGTGAGAACTGTGCTACTGCATTAATTTAAAAATAAATAAATACAAGCTCCTGGATATGTTTCAATATGATACCAACTGTATGTTGCTATTGGAAACCCTTGGCTGGAGCAAATGCATGAATTTCCTTTGAGGTATGGAAAGAGTAGGGAAGTGGTGTATTCCTGTTTGCTCTCTGCTGCTGCTCAGCTTGAGTTCATAAACAAAGACGGTTTTTATTTTTATATTGAAGCCACAATACATGGTGGGAGCTTCCATTCATGTTAATCGAGTGGTTTGGGAAGGGCAGAAGAGAAGAGTTTTCAGTATCTTTTGTAACAAAAAATTTGTAGTGTGCAGAAAAACGACATTATTCCCTTGTCCATGTCTTCATGTCCTATAAGTTGAAAGTACAGAAAATACACTTTTAATGAGTGCTGGACAATGTGGAGGGCAGAGTTGATGGTAGGTTGCGGTCATCATGTCCATCCAGACACTGACAGGAATGCCACGACCTTCGGGTGACAAGTTATTTTTGTGTAAGTTGATGACTTTATCTTAACTATAATTTTCCCAGTTATGTTCAAATGAGATCCTTCAGTGACCGAGCTCATAATAATAAGAACAATTCTTTTCGAGTATTTCTTGTCCTTTCTTTTGAAGAGCCTGTCAAAATCAGTGATGTACTGAATGCAGTGTTGTCTGCCAAATAGCCACTGTACCTCTTTCACTGACCCATAAAGTACATTTCAGTGTGCTCAAGTGGAGTTATCTGCCTGCCTTTTCAATCTGCTGCTCTTGCCTGAAGTCTTTAAATTCTATCAAATGCAGCTTCTGTGAGAAGTTTTCATATTTGGAAAAGCAGGATTTCAGTTCATTTTGATGAATACTGCTAAGCTTCCTAGATCCTACTATCTCCAAAAACTTTTGTTTTACAATACAGCCAACAAAAATTTAAGAGAACATAAGAATTCATTTATAGAAGACATTGAGAAGAGTTACTTTCTTCCTCTGTAGTCAAGATTTTTGTGGGTGAAAGTCCATGTGCTGTCGAATTTGAGGTCCAGTATGAATGCCACATCTGTCCCCTTTCTGCTTTTTCCAAACCTTCCGTTAGCACAGACTGCAAATGACGAAAGATCAGTCACAGCCTCCAGCCCCCACTTCTCAAAGAAACTGGATGCGAAGGGCATGAGAATCTGCACTGTGGAGCACCATGAATGAATTATAGTTTCTGTAGTAGGAATATATTCCTCTGTTACAGCAGCCAGAGCTTGTTGCAGAAGAGAGTGATGAGGAAGTGACCCTTCAATCGTAACCTTGTGTTTAGCTACAACAGGAAGTTACTACTGGGTTTGGTATGTCAGTGGCATATCTTCTGTGCATCTGTGGATGTGTGTACATGCCCTAGGGAAAAAGCAGTGTACTAAGATCTAGGATAATGAGTCTGAACAATTGCAGGCCATTGGCTGAACTGGGAAGACCTCACCTCTCAGATCATACAAAAAAATCCTCGAGGTTTAGCTTAAATCTGTTTTTAAGAGGTGTCTAAGATGAAGGTTAGGTGAAAGTCTGAGTCGCCATCATTATATTGGCCACAGTTTCCAACAAATGCAATTGGAAGAGAATGAAGGCTTGAGAAGTCCATTTTTATTTGTGCTACACTTGTATGAGCAGATAGATGAGCAACTGTAGGCAGAGATACAGAGAGTGAAGCTTGTTTGCATGGAGGAGGAGAGGTCTTGGTGATGAAGACCCTCAGCAGGGAGCTGCTGTACTTGCATTTACAGATGGTGTTACCTTAATGAAGAAACAGAGATTAGAGCAGTAAGTATAGGGGAAGAGTATGTGGGAAGGATCCTCCAGGGACATATTAGAAAAGGAATAAGAGAAAATATTCTAGAAGCCATGAGAACAGTATTTTAAAGGCAGCATAGCCCCACAAACCAAACAGGATTCCTGACAAAGGTAAGGGTGGGGTACGGATTTTAAGTTTTTGGCTAAGTAATTACTGGCATTCTGAACGAAGTAACAAATGGTATCCATAAGGTAGGACTAAAACACCAGACACCAGGTGTAAAAGGAAAAGGGTCAATGGTCGGAGAGACAGTGACTCAAGTGTGGTGTGAATGCTGCTGTACATGGGAATGGAAAAGAGGCAGGTGAGACTGGGAGTTACTGAAAAGACTAAGAGAAGTATTGTAGGAGAGAAGTGGAGATGGGTGTGAGACTGTACAGTAGACAGGAGGTGTGTTGTGTGGTAAGGAAAAGCAGGATGAAGGCTGAGAAGAGAAATTGGGTCTCTGGTGAGACAGAGGAACTGGTAAACCTGATGGAAATTATGAAATGGATGGTGGTACCTGGGGAGGGTGCAAGAGAAGAAGATCGGATATTGGAGAGGTACCAGGAGTTACCCTGAGTTGTGTGGGCAACTAATCCAAATTCAAGTTGTAGTGTTTTTGTGGCAAGACAGTGGGTGGCGCTTAAGTTCTGTGGAAGTTACCAGTCTCTCCCCAGAAGAGGTTTCTGAGAGACTTATGAAATGTCAAAAAAATCACTCTGAAATGTATATTCATCTAAAGTTTGCTGTCCTGTTTTCTCATTCTTCCAGCTGGAATATGTCAGTATGTGAGGACAATAGTGAGCCATAGCATTTCTTTTGAAAGAACAGGTGCAGTCAGAGGTTCTTAGCTGATGTTAATTTGACAAAATGTACTAGAGAATAGTACAAGGTATCCTAAGATCTCTTGACTCTGAATCTGGGCAACTGCTTTTCCTCTGACCCCAGAGGAGTTGGGAGCTGTAGCATGTGCAGAGCATTTTAACGAGAGAGACAGGATATGCCTGATTTCTCAAAATTAAACAACCTTATTAGAAGATGCCAGCAGTATCAGGAATATATATTGATGATGTGTGGGCTGGATGAGAAAACTGAGGGGGGTTGAAAATTGGCTGAACAACCAGACCTCGAACATGGTGATCAGTGGCATGAAGTTCAGATGGGGGTCAGGAACCACCTGTGTACCTCAGAATTTAGTACTGGGGCTGATCCTGTTCAATGTGTGTTAATAACCTAGATGATGGGGCAGAGTATACCTACAGCAAGTGTGTTGATGGCACAAAACTGGGAATGGCAGTTCATATGCCGGAGGATTCTGCTGCCATCCGGAGGAACCTTGACAGGGAAGAAGTGGGCTGACGGTGAACCTCATGCAATTCCACAAAGGAAAATGCTGAGTTCTGCTTCTGGTTAGGAACAGCCCCAAGCATCAATATGTGCTGACCAGGTGTCAACCAGCTGGGAAATGGCTTTGTAGGAAAGGACCTGGGGTCTCTGGTGGACAACAAGTTGACCATGAGCTAATGTGTGTTCCAGCCAGCAGTACTCTGGGCTGCATTAGGAAGATTGTTGCCATCAGGTGATCCTTTCACTTTACTCAGTAGGGTCATAACTAACAAGTTTGGAGCTCCCCTCTACATTGTCTTTCTGGTAATAACTGAAGGCTGTCTGGACATAGTCCTGGGCAGTCAGCTGTAGATGATTCTGTTTGAGCAGGGAGGCTGGACAGTGTGATTTCCAGAGGTCCCTTCCAATCTCCACCATTCTGTGACATTGTCTGATCTGTCTGGTGGCATTTTATGATGGAGAGACTGCAGTGGTTGACAAGGGAAAGCTGTGATGTCACCTATCTAGATTTCTGTAAGGCCTTGRCACAGTCCCACATGACATCCTTATCTCCAGATGGGGGAGATGGGGATTTGATGGATGGACTTGTCAGTGGATAAGGAATTGGCTGGATGGACATAGCCAGAGGGCTGTGGTCAGTGGCTCCATGTCAAAGCAGAGGCTGGTGACAAGTGGTGACCCTCAGTACTCTTGGAACTGGTGCTCTTCAGTATYTTCCTTAGTGACACAGACAGTGGGATTSAGGGCACCCTCAGCAGATGACATGAAGCTGAGCAGTGCAGYTSACACACCTGAAGGACAGGATGTCATCCAGGGAGACCTGGACAAACTTGGGAAGTGGGCCCATGAGAACCTCATGAAGTTCAACAAGAMTAAGGRCAAGGTGCTGCACCTGAGTAGGGGTAATTCCAGACATGRGTACAGCCTGGGAGAAAAGCTCCATGAGAACAGACCAGTGGAGAAGGATTTGGGGGCTCTCATGGAGGTCGGACATGAACCAGCAACGTGTAGTCACAGCCCATAGGGCCAACTGTATCTTGGGCTGCATCAAAAGCCAGCAGCACAAGGCAGGGGATTCTGGCCCTCTGCTCTGCCCTTGTGAGTCCCCACCAGGAGTGCTGTGTCCAGTTCTGGGGTCCTCAGCACAARGAAGAYGTGGATCTGTTTGAGTTGGTCCAGAGGAGGGCACAAAGATTATCTCCTACAAAGAAAGGCTGGGAGGGTTGTGGTCGTTCAGCCTGGAGAAGAGACAGCTCCGAGGAGACCACATTGTGGCCTTCCAGTATTTAAAGGGGGCTTATAAAAAAGAGGGACTTTTTATGTAGGCAGATAGGGACAAGACAAGGGAGAATGTTTCATACTAAAAGAAGAAAGATTTAGACCAGATGGTAGGAAGAAATTAGCACTTGAAGGATAGGAAGACACTTGACCAGTTCCCTGGAAGTGTTTTTATATTATGTGTACTTATACCAGGAAATAAGTTAGGGATTGATTGTGTCATCTGTTCCACCTCTAACAGGTATAAGACCTTTTTAGAGCAGTCTGAGGTGTCTTCCAAGCTGGAAGATTTAAAAGATAGTTAATAAGGGAGAAGCCATTTGTGAAAAGCCTTTCCTTTGCACTTTTTCCTCCCTTTCATTAGTAATTGTTATGACTGCTTTTGGAGGTGGAGGGGGTGTGGATTTTTCTTTTCTTTGTTTTGTTTGCTTTGGAAAATGATGTAAAAGTTAGTATCTCTTTAGCCCCAAAATGGTAGGCAACTCCAAAAAGTGTTCACAGTCAGTCTGCCAAGTGAGTTCAGAGAGACCATGTTAACTGCAGTGTATATCTAGCTATTTCTGGCATCTTTTCGGGCTGCTGATCGCTGTTTAACACCATCTGTTGGAATTTTTATTCCTATTTATTGGAAAGTCAGCAAGGTTGCTGTTCAAACAGGTTACATGTCAGAGGTTTGAAAACAAATTTTGGAAAGTGAATATAGGAATACCTAAGTTGGGTAATTTAAAATGCCAGAAGTCACACAGTCAGTAAATTAGATGGCCATATCGGAATGTTCTTTACTGGTTAATGTAATCTGAAGTACATTAATATATTAATAAATGTGATGACTTTAAGGGGCATGCTTCTGTTGGTATGACTGTAGGAGACCTTGTTGATTGCTCATACTGTAAGACCTCATTACAGAGACCATCTCCCAAAATAGCAATAGCCTGTAGCAGGAGGAGAATGAATGCATAACRTGACTCATTGGCTTGGTTTTTAACCTGTACTTTACTCAGGCTCTGTTTAATGGGGAAAGAAACAACCAGCAAAAAAGTAAGTGAAACAAAACCCCTCACCACCTTAAGTACACAAATCCCCRCTAGACACTTCAAAATAGAGCCATCCTTCTGGAGCTGGAAACCAGCCTTGTGAAGAGGGTTGTTAAGGGAAAGGTAATGGAGTTTTGGCTGGGCTGGGTTGTGATAAATTAACAGATTAAACTGAGTGCATCAACTTTCTGCTAATATAAGACTTGCATAGCAACATCTACTGAATTGCAGTGCTCTGTTGAGTTTTAGCACTCCATTGTTCAAATGCAGGTTTTGGGCAATAAAATACAGCTGCAGTCATGTGTAGGCAGAGATGCGCTAAGGCCCTTCTTCCCATAATTAAATCCTTGRTGCATTTTATAGAAAGTAATTTATAGAAAATGAGTAATTTATACTTATATTTCACTTATAGAAAGTGAGTAATTTTTTTAATAACTGAATATAACAAAAAAAAAACCACAAATGCAGTCAACGCAGTAGCTTCTGCACCTATTATTTCTTGTTACTGCTTTAACATAATAAAAAATCGAAGCCATCTACCTGTAGATTATGGGGAGAAGGGGAGGAAGGTAGCTGAAAATAACTGCCTCTTGAGTGGCTGCCTTAAGCTACCAGTGGAATGTATTTTTATCTTGATTTTTTTAGATCATAACAAGTGTACTCTTCAAATTGGTTGTTACAGCATGAGAATTGCAAGAGAGGCTGTTAACATCTTTATTAGAAACAACGTGTAATTTATATCTCATTTGTGCATTTAAGGTTCAGATAGTGAAGAGGATGAAGATATGAAAGAAACAATGAAGAGGAGCTTAGAAGAAATAAACAAACAGGAAGGTCTGTTAATTTTTACTTTTCTGTGTTCAAGAGTGCTATTAATTACGGAAGATACAGAAACTAAACTTACAATCAGTTTTACAGCAAGTKACCTCTTAGGAATACTCTCTAAACTATGCTGGGCAGTCTTTGAGTAGTGAAGAATGTTGTGATGAATTATAAATAAAAAAATTACTAACCTGCGAAGAATGCCAGCAGACTGAAAATCTGTTTCATTGGGGCACCACAGGGTACTGAGCAATTAAAGACTTGACTGAGTTTACTTTGTAGCAGTTTAATATGACTGTGTTATYTCAGAGTAGAACTGTTGAATAAATAGCTGAACTTCTGAATAAATAGTTCAAGATTACATATAATTTCTCAGTAAAACACTCTGGTCTCCTAAAAGAGTTGTAGATTTATGCACAAGGTTTGAATCAGCAGCACATTTTTTCACGTCTTATCTTAGTTTATTCTAAATTGTTTTCATCATTTTGCTGTTGTGCTTACTGGTGCTGTCCAATGTAGGCATGCATTTTTGGTGACAGACCACAGTGTAGTTTGAAAGTAATTTATTGTGGAAAGGCTTGATTCTGCCCCTCCACCTAATGKAAGTAAACTAAAAGAAACTAAAAAGCTGTAGATGCTCAGTGRTAAAACTGATAACTGAATCCTACTTTCCCAGAATTTATTCAGTTACAAGTTTACCAGCTGTTTCTAAAAGCTGTTGTTAAATGTCCAGTGTTCATCTCCAGCACTGAAAGTTTAGTACATTCAGGTCCCGCAGTACTGGGATAGAGTGGCATTTGGTGCATACAGGAGGTCCCACTTCTAATGCTGCAGTGCAGAGGTATCTGACCTTACGGAGCAGCCTGGCTTCAGATGAGTCACAGTTTGGAACTTATTCTGGATTTTTGTACAGGCTTAAATGACAACATATTTGAATGCAAGCAGTTGTCTGCAAGTGGTTTTCTGTCTTTGTTTGGTTTTGTCTTTGTTTGTATGCGTGACCATGTAATGCTTTTCTTTAAGAAACTCTCTTTTGTCATTAGTACTGGATATTACAGGAAAGTCCAGGTGCATTAGAGCAGTCACTGATATGATCTCTCTTCCAAATCTCATTTTTGCATTAAACAGTCCAACAATTATTAAAGTTTTAATTTTTTTTCTTTTTTTCATACGAACAAACAGCTCAATTTTATATAATGTGCTTGTGTCCTCCTAAAGCAGAATATAGTTCATGAGTGATAGTGTGTCTGAAATCGGCTTTAATTTTCCTAGCTATACTATTGATATTATATTTGCTGTGTATACAGACCTTGTCTAACTTAAAGTATTTGATCACTAACACCAAGCAATTAGTGCCCAAAAAACCTAAGTGTATTGCAAAAATAGAGGTTTTTTTAATATAATAAAAGTTGTTTGAGAGTTGTTAAGAAGTCAGATGAGTGCAATGCAGTTTTCCTCCCCACCATCAAAACTATTATAGCCCTGATCTGAACTATTCTTACTGTTGATAATGACTTTTTATCTACTTGTCTGGCTTACTTAGTAAGAGTGACAACACTGGTGCCAATCAGAATGTAGGTATGGGTAAGGAACTGGAATGAAAATACTGAAACCTCTCTGCTCGTTATGTATGTGTGTTGTTTGTTTAAATACTTGTTGGTGCATACATACAAGTTCTAATCTTGCTATTATTTTGGGCAGTATATACACAATTGCATTATGGTCTTAAAGTAATGTTTGGSCTGCTCTTAATTAATACAGTGGAAGGTTGTAGAGATGTTTTCCATATTCTGTAGTGTTGAAAGGACAGCATAAAACAGCAGAGAAAATATTTTCATCTGTGTCTCAGGGTTTTTATTACAGTCTGCTGACATACCCACAAAAGTAAGTTCGTGCTTTATGTAGTAATATTAAGGTAGTTGTGTTTATGGCTAGTTATCAGTCAAAGTTTGAGATTATAACCTTGTTTTATTTATGCAGGACTGCAAGGTGCAGGACTGCAAGGTGCAGGACTGCAGGATGCAGAACTTCAGGATGCAGAACTGCAGGATCCAGAACTGCAAGAAGCTATCAAAAGGAGCCTTGAGGAAATGTAAATGAAGATACTTCAGTACACTAACACCATGTTATTGGAACTGCTCACAAAAATGCAAGCTTGCTCATCTATTTACAAGGTTTCAGAAATACCACTTTAAAAACATGTCTGTATCTGGAATTGTTGATTTATAATCTGATTTCCTCTGTCATACTGATAGACAGTTGGAGTTTATTCATATTCATGGCAATGTATTCTGTTTGATTAAAAATAAATTTTTGAGCCTTTTCATATTTGTTCTAATGGGTGATGAGTAAGTCTCTCCAATTTAACTGTTTAAGTGGTTGCCCAGTTAGTAGGCTGGTCTTACTAGGTATTTTGGGGTTCCTGGTTGTGCAGGGGTTTGGTTTTTTAAATTGTTCTTGTATTTAAYTTTTCTTGTCACAAAATGTCATTGTCTTTATTTACTTTTTCAGGTGGCCTTTGCAACAGATAAAAATAGTAAACTCCAGTTATCTCAGATTTGCGTGGCTAATCTTGTTATAAAGAGAAGCTTAGATCCCAGGTTTGTTGAACATATGGCCTAACTCTTGCCTGTGGCTGGTCTCACTTCATAGGCCATAATTTTGTCTCTATCCTGTTTGTTATAAATGTCAGAATCAGGACCACAGGCTGTACTGTTAGTTTGCCGCTTTATTTTTATAAATTTGTTCGTTTTTTCAATAGTGGTAGACTACTTGGATTTGATGGCTTATAGTTTGATTAGTTCAGTGTTTCTCCCTTACCTGAGGCAGGAACAACCTTTTAAGAGAACAGAATCTAAATAAATTTCCTAGTGTCTGTTTCAAATGATGTGAGATTTAAACTGTAATATTTCTATATACTATGGTCTTTGCTCTCTTCCATTCATGAAGAGGTAGGATTGGATAAATTAATGTAAATGTACTAATTATTTTTGTACTGTCCTTATTTTAAGTGACATTTCTTCTGTGTTTAAAATTATCTGTGTCATCTTTCTCACTTTTGTTTAAAAATTTCTATGCAAACTGTCCTGCTTTACCAGCCTGTTGTACTTCAGTTAATGATTGCTGTCAATCAGTAAGAAATCTCAGTGTAATAAAATGCCAGCTTAATTCTTTTTTATAATTCACTCACTCTGCAAGTTTGCTTCTACCTTCTGTATCCCTAAATACTTACTATGCAAGTGGATACTTTTTGTGGAGAATAAGATGCAGAGAAGGGTGGATTTTTCTCACTATTCCAAAGAGTCAGCATAACTACAGCTATTTGTCATCATGGTTAGAAAAGCTGGAAGACTGATACTGGTTTATTTTCAATCATGACTGATATAATTGCTATCTCTGAAGCAAGTAGCTTTAATGAATAATCTAGTGAGGTATCTCAGCACTCATTAGCAATCATACAGCCTGAAGAAACTGTTCAAATGCCAGAAAATAGTTTGAGCACTTACAGTGCATTTGAGTGTGACTCCCAAGTGTTACAGGGTGAACAGGACYTCTTCATGCTTTTCCCTTGTGCCTGCTGCTGGTCTTTCTACTGCCAGACTTGGATTAATTGTACTCCTCAGATSAAATCTAGGTGTGTAGTTCATAGTGCTGCTAGGAAAGCCCTATTTTGGGAGATTTGGAATTGCCTTTGGCTACAAGCTAAATCAGTTCCAGAATTTTTCCCACCAGGTGCTTCTGTTAAAGGGTGGAATGAAACAGAAAACAATTTTCATCCTCAAAACCATCTCTGTCCAAGTTATAGAAGCTTTTGGGAATTTCTTTTTCCATGTAGATCCTAAAGTTTCAAATTCCTTTCACATGAAAACATGCTTTAGAATTTTGAGAAAATACTTTGGCTCAATGGTGTTTAAAACCTGGGTAGATCATCTTCTCCAAAGTCTGCTATGTTAGAATTTGATTATGTGCTTTATTTCTCATAACATTTTGTTCTGTCATAAATATCAAGTTTGCTTGTACCTGATGGGCCATGACTTAATTGGTTGCGTTAAAAAAAAAAAAAAAAAAGTCCTGTGTATACTCATATTCTGTATACTTGAAGCTCCACTTATTAAACATATTGTATTGGCTTTGTCATCTGCTTACCAAAACAAGGAGCAAATCCCAACCATTGCTGCTTTGGCTTTTAAAAAGCAACTAAATAAGAGTTCCAGTTTCTCTATGATTTTTATGATAAAAGTAGTCTTCAGAATTAGCAATGTCTTGAAATTCGGCCTCATTTTCCTTGGTCTCTTTGAGGTTCTCTCTTAACTCAAATTTTTCTTTGTGAAGTTTTCTGCCATTACAAGCTCGTGATACTTCTGTTTCCAGAAGAGCAGAGAAAATTGGATCCTTTAAACGTTGCGTGTACAGACATGTGACTTGTTACTCACCAGCATCTTGTGGTTGAACACTTTCGGCTGGAAAAGGTGTCTTGTAATTGTGTTTCAGAATGTAATGGTTTTGTCTGGTGAGTCTTGTTTAACTGGCTGAAATTTTTGAGGTTTGTCCTGCATATGCTTAGAAATCTACCTGCGTTTACAAGCACAACCTGTCTGGTAAAAGGAGCTTGCCCAGGATCCTTTACATTTGCACTAGAAGTGATTTGTCATGCCCTTTTCAAGAGAATTTACTTTTGTGGTGATGTTTAAGTTCATCCTTCATTAGTCTAAAGTAATTCAGTAGTCCTTTTTTGTATTTACCTTTAATGAAGAAAAAAATCTCATCTCCACCTGGCTATCACCAGTTGTTGATTTTAATGCTCTTAATTTCTGTACAGTGCATGCAGTAAATTTTACAAAACAAGTTGAGATGGCTTTAAGGCTTTTAACTCCTTGGGGCTTTGTGCGCCACATTCTTATCAAACAAAATCCCTTTCTGGTCATATTCAGAGATGCCAAATAAGTCAGTGCAACTGTTACTAAAGTCACTGAAGCACTGAAGTGTTAAATCTGCCTGATTGCTTCTACTATTTAATAATATTTTTTAAAAAGAGAGAGATTAGCTGACTGTAAGATGCCTGCACTGTATGTATTTTTTGGGTGGTGGGTTTATTTTCTTAGTTCTTCAAGRAATACACAGATGACCACCACTGTTCCTGTAGTGATCACGGAATGCAAACCTTTATGAAATCTTTACCAAATATAGTGAAGTTTATAGAGGTATGAAGCTACACCATCGTCTTTCTTAAAAGGAAAGTGTTYTATCATCTGCTTGCAGTGTCCTGGCTATGTTTACAGTGACTGCTGTGAATTGGAAGGAGGTGAGGAGGATGAATGATGAATTGTTTCAAAATTAATTCAGAAAAATTGGCTGACATTAGCACAGAGATACTTTCTGGCAATTCTTTCCAGCTAAGCAGCTTTATGAAAGTCTGTGTCTGCATTTTTCTTTGGTACTTCTAAACCCCTTCAAGTTTCCTGCAGAAWTTCTTAATTCAGGTATTCTGGTAGTAACAATCTGGGTCAGGTAATATCGCCTGAGATATTCTAAAAGTGGGTATAAATAAGTGAGAAAATTTATGGCAAATGGCAAATACAAACCAAGTGTATACTGAAACAGCAAAGCTCTGTGTGCATGGAAATGTAATGTAAAGTTCCCTTTATAAATCTGCAAATTGGCTTGCACTGACTGCAGTATCCTAATTTCTGCTAATCCTTTGCTTTGCTTTTTTGCTCAGAGCTCCACTGTCAATCGACCGAGCATCTGCAGCTGTACAGAATGYGCTGGCTCATTTAGTCAGTGATTTAGCTCCAGTGAGAATGAACTGCTGCATGCCCCAAAATGGTCATTGCAGCACTTAGATTGCTCCTGAGACAGAGAGCTTCATTCAGACTTTTGACAGGCCTGGGACTTTGGGCTTGCCTACACAGTAAAATGACTGCGGTGGGTAGAGGCAAACCCTGGGTTAGTTTTAATTGGCATGGTAACAACAGCAGTAAAAACACAGCAGCACAGGTTCAGCAGGTGTGAAGTGAGTGGGCAGCCTACTGTGATAACAGACATGTATTTTGATTGAAAACATACCATAAAAATTCAGGTTGGCCCATCTTTATCATTTTTATTGCTATTGTTACGATTCTGGGGAGACTTGCAGGCTGGTTTTTGTTGGCTGGCCCAAGCCATGGCTGCATCTTTCAGTCATGTCTGGGAATTCTTGTGTTTCCAGAATACCTGTGCATAAAAAAGGTTCTTAACAGAATCACAGAATGGTTTGGGTTGGAATGGATCTTAAAAAGAATCTGGTTCCAACATGCCTGCTGTGGGGCGGGACACCTTCCAGTAGACCAGGTTGGTCAGAGCCCCATGCAACCTGGCCTTCAACATTTCCAGTTATGAGGCATCCACAGCTTCTCTGGACAACCTGTTCCACTACCTCACCATCCTCAGAGAAACGAATTTYTTTCTAGTATCTAACCTAAATTTCCCTTCTTTCAGCTTGAAAATACTAAGTTCCTGTAGGTGAAGGCAGGAAAATAATCCTGCATGGCATTTCTTGGGTGTGGACTTTCTCTTTGATCCTGTTCCATGACAGCTCATGTGTAAGTGTTAACGTATGTGACAAGGTATRTATCAAGGTTTGAAATAAGACAAAGCTGGAACTAAGGTGCTGTATAGCAGTGTTTCAATTTGCAGTGCTTTTGGTGTAGATCATCTTCCTGGCTCTGGGACTTCTACAAGATACATCAGATGTATGAGACCTGGGAAAGTTGCTCTCTCTGCTGCCTCAAGGGACTTTGTGCGTGTGAATGAGACTTTTGTTCACTTTGCAATCAGCACCCACTTTTTACAATGCTGTAGTTTAAACAAGAGACAGCCAGTGTTTTCACTGCTGTGATGGGAATGTGGGAACAATGGGATACACACCCTCTCCTCATGTTCTTGCTGGTGCTCATAGCCAGAGCAGGGCAGTGCAGTCCTTCACATGACCACAAATGTGGGGAAGATGAGAAGACTCCGGAATCTTGATGATGCTTCACCACTGATGGCAAGGATGAGGGTGAAATATGTGCTTTTGTTTCAGGTGTGGGGGCTTTTCCTTCCATTACCTTGTGGCCCCAAAGGACCCAGTTCCTGCCTTTTGTGTCCCCAGAATTCCCCCAATTCAGCTGTGAATCCATTTTCTTCCTGCAGGGATGGACTCCCAATTTTTGTAGTCTAAGCAGTTGTTATTTTGGAAAAGTGATGACAACTGTTCCTTTACATACCTTGGGAAAAAATAGAGGGGGTGGGGGCAATCTACTCTAGAGAGCAGGAAAAGCAGTTTTCAAGGTCYTTCCAAGTTTCTGAAAGGGAAAATATTCCAGTTTTCACAGGCAKTAATTTCAAGACTTGTCCTGGAAGAACATTATTGCTTCTAAAGTCGCATTTTGTTTCCAGTTTTGCTATTCTTCCTTTGAGTGTAAAGGAAGGAAAACTTGCCCAGCTAAAGAGGGTAAGTCAAGTGTGATGCATTTGGACAGAGAGCTCTTCTGTGCCTGTGACTGAGCTGTTGTAGCTTCTACCTGTATGGAATTAACCCCCTGTTTACCTGGGTGAGGAAAAAGTGTTCAGAGCTGTTCAGCTACTTTGATTTCTGTTTTTTAAACCAAATCTAATTGATRCTTAATAAACTGGCATGGGAAGAACAGAAAGATCCCAGGAAATAAATGGTTGCAAACTATGTGTCATGGCTACAAATGGTTTCTGTTTGGGGTGGGAAATGGTTTTTAATTATCTTCTATAGAGACCGTAGAGAGATGGATGGAATGATTGTTCAAATGAAGTTATTTCCATGAGCTCACAGGCAATGAGCCTTGCTTGTCCAACCACCTAAAACAAAGAAAACTCAGGCAATTAATTTAACGAGAGTACTTGGGACATGATATCATTCTGAATGGAYGAGCCTGAGAAAACAACTATTTTGAATCACAGCAGGATAGGCATACAAAACAGTATCCCTGTGCAACAAAATCGCTCCTAGCTGAGTGCCAAAAACTGGTCTGTCTGAGCCATGGGGTGCTTGCCCAAACCTCGACTTTTGGGATAAGCAAATTTCCTTTTTAAAGGAATAAAACAGTCGTGGCAAGTAAAGCTTATGTGTGACTTGAATTACTGGGGCTTGTAAGAAAGAAGGTGCCATTTCATACCTTGGGACAAGGGACAAGTCCTTGGGACAAGTCCTTACTAGATGTAGATCCGCTAGCTTGGCTACCCTGAGATATATCTTCTCTTTCTGGCACAGAAAGAGAAAATAAAACACTCTTTTTTTTTCCAGTAAGCCTTTTTGTATAATCATGGACGGTAACAGCTGGTGAAACAGCTTTTCTGCAATTAGTAGCGGGCTCTTACAGTTGGCAAGAAGAAAGATCACTATCATAGATTGCTATGAGTAGCAATACCTAGTTTTTGTTGTTAGGTTTTTGCTTTTTGGTGTTTGTTTGTTTTTTTTGTTTTTTTTTTTTTTTTTAAGGAATGCTGTTCAGGTTCTGCTTGCAGTAAGGGCAGTCTCTGATTCAGCTTTCCTCTCAAGCTTCTGAATTTTTCAAAGCCCTCCTTTATCTTTTTCTCCTGTTTCTTGCACTTTCCAGTGTTTTCAGTTTTGTAGCTCACTTCTTTAATAGCTTTAAATTAAAAATAACAATTGGGTGATTGTGGTTTGTGGGTTTTATTTAGTGAAAGACCAAACCAGTGAACCAACTATGCAGAGCAATTCTGCAATGCAACAGCTCCCCTGTCACACAAAGTKTATAGAAATATTGAAAACATCATTMTTCCTCCCATAGCTTCTGGTTTAACTACAGCCAGAGTTTGTGCTGCTGTAGGCTGGTCCGAGTTTTGCTGCTTTTGTCACGAAGGGGAGCAGGGACAGCAGCAGGGCAGCCCGGGGTGTCTCTGTGGCCCAGCAGCTGGCAGAGAGGAGCAGGGGCACCCCAAGGCTGCCGTGTGTCGGGGTGGCCGGGCACCTGTGTGGGCAGGCGCAGGTGACACCGCGGTGTCGGTCACAGCAGGGAGCACTCAGCTGCTGCTGTCCCATCCCCGGGTCGCTGGGGAGCTCAGCCGGCCTCCATCGCTGTGCGGAAAGCGAGGCAGAGAGCAGACATACACGGAGCACCCGAGCAGGTCCAGCGGAGAGTCACCGAGCTAACCAAGCGTCTGGACAATCTCTCTTCGGAGGAATGKCTGAGGGAGCTGGGCCTGTGGAGCTTCGACAAGGGGTGACTGAGAGGGGACCTCACTTCATCAATGTGATTGCGAACCTAAAGAACGGGTGTCAAGAAGATGGACCAGCCTCTTTTCGGTGGTGCAGAGCAATAGGACAAGAGGCAATGGGCAGAAACTGATGTACAGGAAGTTCCACCTGAATATGAAGGAGAACTTCTTTACTGTGGAGGTGACAGAGCACTGAAACAGCTCGCCCGGAGCGGTTGTGCAGGCTCCCTCACTCGAGAGGGGGCAGGGAGGCTGGGCCAGATGACCGCCTGCGATCCCTCCCAACCCGACCCGTCCCGTCCCGCCGTTCCGCTGCCCCCGGCCGAGGCGAGGCGGCCCCGCCGCGCTGCGTGAGGCGGTGCCCGCGGGCCCGGCGCGGGGGCGGGGTGGCCGCGGGGGCCGGCGGCGGGGCGGCTCCTTCTTTGGCCATGAGCGAGGTGCCGGCATTCGGCCGCCGCCGCCGCCTGCGGGACGCGGGGAGGGAGCGGCCGCAGCGAGGTTCCGCCGGCGGCAGCGGCGGGTGGGATGGCCCAGGCCCGGATCAGCGCCAAGGCCAGCGAGGGGGCGCAGCAGCCGCAGCAGCCGCCGCAGCAGCAGCAGCAGTCGGGCGGGCAGCTCCGGGGCCGCTTCTACCGCTCCACCTCCATGGCCGACCGCTCCAGCCGCCTGCTCGAGAACCTGGACCAGCTGGAGCTCAGGTGGGGCCCGGGGCCGGGAGCCGTGTGCCCCGAGCCGGTGGCTCCRCACCGCGGGGCGGCGGCGGGCACGGAGCCCTCCCCTGGCTGGGGCGGGAGATGGGGGGCCGGTGAGACTTCCTGAGGGGACCGAGGGAAAAAGGGCTCTCCTTCATGGGGGCAAAGTTTAAAAATGGGAGCAGTTGCTCTAAGGTGAGGTAGCTTGGTCTGGAAATATACGAAGATAGGGATATATATATGAATGTATGAAAATAGACGTTTTTCAGAAAAAGCGCGAAGGTCTGCTTGGGATTTGTTTCCCTTCAGAGTGTGGGGAGCCTTTAGCAGGGAGGGGATGTGCTCTGCGAGCTGGGACACGGTGGGTACGAGCCCGCCGTGCATCGTGTCTGTCGTCCCACCGTGTCACCCCCCATCCCGCATCTGCGGGCAGGTGTTTTATAAGATGCGGGAAATCCGAGGATAAAACGTGGTGTCATTCGGGCTGTCGGAGACTCTGGCAAGCCKTTAAGCTGCAGTGCTGAATGCTGGCGTGTGAGGCTTCTTGTCTTTCCAACCTCCCTTTGCTCTTACTGGTTCARCTATGGAAGTTCTTGTTACTTGTGTTCGTGTCCACCTCCTCTCTGAGGTGTATTAAATCGTGTCACTATAATGGGAACAGCATTCTGCAGCTGAGGTGTGTTTTTCCTAAGTTACTGTAAATGTTGTGTGAATTTCATCGTTCACGCCAAGACTTGTCCTGACTTTTTCTGCTATTTGACGTTCCCTAAATAATACCATTTGACTTTTTTCCCAGTTTGGCCTCATGAGAGATGATACCTTGTCTTTAATCATCTTCCCTGTCTTCTCAGCTCTGCTAAATTACACAGTGTCCTTTCTGAGGTGGATGGATGTGCAGGATGCCACTGATTCACCTCCTCTGGTACTGTTTCAACACACCCTTTTCTTCATTACAGCTGCATATTGATCAGCAGCTTTCACAGAACCACCCAGCATGTTTCTAGGACTTTCCTGTAATTAAAAGAGTTCTGTGGGGTGCAGGAGTTTATATTACCCCTTTCTGCCTGCATTASTTTGCATTATTCAGGAGTGGACTCAATGTGCTGTTGTATTAGCCTTTCACTTAGCTTGATTAGATCTCCTTGAAGTCCTTTGCAGACTTTTCTGAATTTGACTAAACAAAATCACTGTCTGCAAACAAGTCTTACTGCTTACATCCAGAAGGTCTAGGCGCATGATGAATATATAATCAAAAAATGAGCATCAGAATATGCAAAAACGTATTTTAAATTTGCTAAGTGACTCTGAGACGAAGCAGACAGTTTGGTTAGCCAGCAATTAAACCCGCAGTTAAATTCTCAGTTTGCTSTGGGTTTTTCAGACAGGCATAGTTCTAAATGTGAAATAGTCATGGAAAAAAAAAGTCAGACTAATTTGATAAAAGTCACTCCAGTCTAACAGTTTTTTTTCATTCACAACTAATCAACATGCTTCATTTCATATTTATGTGAATGACAGGAGGAAAAGCTTCCAAACTTTTTCCTTCTCCCRCTGGTTTGGTTTTGCTATAGACCCTCAAGATGTTGTTTGTAAATATAATAAGTGGAAATTTGTCAAACTGAACTATACTTTTTAATTATAACCGTCAACAATCCTCAGTTCTCAAGTTGCTTAAGATCAACTGAGCTCTGAACCAACCCTCATTCCTCTAGAAATCACAGAATCATAGAATGGGTTTGGGTTAGGAGGGACCTTAAGATCATCTAGTTCCAACCCCCTGACACGGGCAGGGGCACCTTTCAGGGCACCAGGTGGCTCAGAGCCCCATCCACCCTGGCCTTTAACACYTTCAAGGATAGAGCATSCACAGCCTCTTTGGGCAACCTGTTCCAGTGCCTCACCATCTCCATTGTGAAGAATCTCTTCCTAATAGCTAATCTAAGTATACTTTCTTTCAGTTGTAAAATCCTCCAGTTTGAGCAGCCTTCTTTTTTCTCCGTTTCTTTGTGAGAGCTTATTTTCCAACAGTTACGGGTATTTTTGTATCTCCCTGATAGGTGTTTGCAGAGGGGCTCTCTTCACATGGAAAGTGAGCAGGGAAGGGGAATTAATTTGGCTGCCAGGGAGCGAGTGCTCGAGGCTGAGGTGGCAAGGGGGTCAGGTGGCACGTTTGCCCCTTGTAAGGGCTTGGACCTTCATGTTGCCGTGACTGCCAAGATATCTTGGGAGCAGCTGGAAGTGAGAGCAGAGGCTCTGTTTATGAGTCACTGTGTTGGTTGTGTTAAGTGAAAACAGTTTTATGTGTGATGATACATGAGATAAGTCAGATTCTTGCTGGATATTTTTTATCTTCATTTTTTGTACTTTTAATCTTGTTCTTTGGATCAACCACATTCCCCCCCACCAGTCATTTTAGTATTCATAGGACTGCTCACCTGGGAATGGACATTTAGCTGAAGCAGCTGAGGATGCCAGGGTGAAACACCCCATTTTTTCTCCCTCCAGTGTGTTCATCTCCATTTCAGGATGAAAGCTGCTCCATTCTCAGATATTTATTTCCTTTGAAAACTTATCTGAACCTCCAGCACGTGGGCTCTAACAGTGAGCTGTGTAAGTCAAGTCAGTGGTTTAAAGGACAGCGTTATTGCAGCTGTCCTAAGAAAGAAGGTGTCAAGTTTCTCATCTGGAAACAAAAGCACAGGCTAGTCCACCTGTTCCTCAGGGGAATGCTTGCTCATGTAAGTGGTATGTAGCAAAGAAAGGCATTGCACAGCTAATCGCTTACGAACAGGGAGGAGGAGGATCAGAAGTAAGGAATGTCTTTTTCAGTGTTAGGAAATGGATGGAATATTTAGTTGATGTTCGAAGCAACAATTACACTCCAAGTAAAAATATGATTGGATGTTTTCATCTGTTAGAAAAAGGACCATACTGCTGCATCAAAATAATTGACAACTGGATATAAATAGTATTTTGTGTTTTTTCTTTGCCTTTTATTGTTCAGTTGATTGGTTTTTTGAGACTCAGATTGTGTTTCCACCCTTTCCCACACCAGTCACCTCTGTCAGAGGTTTAAATCTTACAACTTTTTTTTGGGCCCCCYCACAGAAGAAGAGGAAAGATTTACAGAAAAAAACTGTGAAGTTAAGGATCATTTTAGGAAAGAAGTTGTGAGAACTGACTGCAAGGTGTAATCCTGACACATTATTTTATTGAGGTTGATGTGACTGTTTCCTGGGTTTTTTGTTGTTTTGATTTTTTTTCCTCCCATTAGAGTGCTGTTCTGAAATGAACCTGTCCCACTACTGTGTGACATTCTACATTGCAGTTGAAAAAATCATAAAAATTATTCTGAAGAAGCAATCAATACAAATAAAATAGTTCTTCAGATTTGGTTATGTTACTTTTTAAAATTAATGTCAATCAAAGCTCTAGTTGGTAAACTGTTTCTTTTTTTTTTGCAGTATGCARCATTAGTTCTGACAATTTGGCTTTTAGGTCCTACCTCACATACCAGGCTGGCCTTTGGAAACAGTGATATTTTAGGCACTTKCTTTAGAACTGTACCAATTCAGGACACAGCTCTGCAATGCAGCTTTTCCACATTCTTCTTAGGACCCAGCAAAGCCTGTGGAAATCATATRCTGATCTTTCTACTGAAAGCAGAACTTTAGTTTTTATGTCAGTACAATGATATACAGAATCTGATTTAAAAACACTATCAGACTTGAAATTCTGCACATCAGAATTTTAATTTACAGCTTTCCAGCAATCACAATACATTTATTAAATTGTGAAAATACTAGCTTTTTTTTTAAAAGGCATGGCAWGGCATTATGAAAATATTGCTAGACTTCCTAAATTATAAAGTGCAGACATCTGAAGTATGAAATTACTCTACCTGCCTCATTGCTCTTACTAACCAGTCCAAAATAATAATTAAAAGTATTTGCTCTTGGCATGAATTTGCATTGCATTAATTTGCATTTTCCACTCCTCCTCAGAATGAACATTAAAGGCAAGGCCTGAAGCCTGTGCTTTCACTGACTAAATTAGGCTAAATATTTTTTAAAACAACCATTTCATGAGCAGGCTGCATGTGAAGAGTGACTRTATCCTGAAATACTCCTGTTCTTCTGCTTTCTTCCACCCTCTTTTCTTTTACTGCTGTTTTTCTGAAGTTACCTGCTTTCAGCCAGCCTGTGAGGAAKGAGCAGCTGCTCCGTTCTGTCTCAGGCAATGTGCTCTCATCTGCAGACAGCAATGAGCCACTGCTGTCTCAGGGCAGCACCCAGTAATGTCAGAGTGCAGAGCACCTAAGAGACTTAACAGTGTTTTGGTTTGTTTCCCCTTTTCTGGCCAGGTTTCCTAAACATTTCAGGATAGATGGATTCTCGTGATTCAGCTAGACCTCCCAAGCAGTGCACTGCAACGCAAGTCAGGTTCACATGATACTCTTGCTTTTTTGTGGGGCYTGTGAATGCAGAGTTGATGGTTTTGGTGCAGCCAGTTCCAGCTTGGAAAGTCCTATGCAAGCCCCTACCCTCAAGTCTCAGAGAAAAACCAAGGGAGTAGGATATTTCCCTCTTTTGTACCAGGTCTTCATAGTGTTGCATTACAGTTCCCCAGTGTTCTTTTCCATATTATTCAGCTGAATGCAAAAGCCCCCTCTTTAAAACTGTGGTGGGGAATAAGACATAAATGTAGAAACCGGACTTGTATTTCTCATGCAGCATTTTCACATTGCCCATGGCAAGCTGGGTCTGTACCTTATGCCACAAGGAGGGCRGGCTGTGGGCACAGAATTACACCTTACCAAGACCAAGTCAGTGACAGGGACAGCAGTTTTGAYGAACTTTCCCTTTGTCCTCACTGCATTACATGTGTGTTTCAGCACAGTAAACAAGACTGGAGTAGGGGGTCTGGTTTCAGGAGGGACCAAGTTTCATGCTTCCCTGCAAGCTCAGAAATAGGAGCTTCTCCCACAGARGGTTCCTCCTTGTGTGAATCACAGCGAGCATCATTCTGTGGAAGGCACCAGTGACAGTGGGGGCAGGCAGTCCAGCATCTTCTCCAAGTGATCAGGCACACCACTTTGTGTCAGAGAAACCCTTGTCACATCAATAAAAGTGTGTGAGCTTTGTCCCACTCGCAGGGTTTTCTCCTTTGTGAAAGGGGTTTCAGTTTTCTGGAGTGTTTGTTGCTTTGCAGGTGGATTATATGGGTTCTACTGGTCTGTGGGTGGCACAGCAAGCCAGTGCCCCTTGCTGCCTCCATCTCTGCAGCAGCCASCTTCACTGCCAAGTTCCCTGATGGGGACTTGGTCCCTTTCTCTCTTAGTTAAGCAGCTGATAATTGCCAGTTGGCTACAGGACTTCTGTAGGGCTGTAGTACATCAGGCTTTCATATCCTGATTAACCACAAAGTGTGATAGAACAGCACTGTCAGTAAAAGATTTAAGTYTAATTGAATTACTGTTGTTTTGGTTTTCCCCTCCATTTGTTTGTTTTTCAAAAATATTGAGTCTTGAAAAATGAAGTTGCGATAGAGGAGAAGGTCATGAAATCAGAGAGTCTGTCTCATGGCTAACTAAGAACTGACTACCTACTTCAAGCCAAAGTTTAAAAAARCAGTTCTTGGCAGCTATATAGGTGAACAGCTATTTTATTATTTAAATATTTTGTTTGGTTTGACCATGTACAGGGTAGAGGCTTTCCGTGATGCRGCATCTGCTATGGAACAAGAGAAAGAAATTCTGCTCGAAATGATCCACAATATACAGAACAGTCAGGATATGAGGCACATCAGCGAAGGTGAGAAGCTGCTTCACCATACCCTTCAACTGACCCAAAGTCAAATCAGCCCATCTCTTAGGGAGCACCTCATGTGATTCTTTGCTGCTGGTAAAGGTGCACCATTGGAGCCAGCTGAGGTTGTTGAAGTGCCACCCATTATCCTGAGATCTCCTCTTCTTGACTGTAAATTCACCCTGTTCAGGTGGATGGACTACCATGAATGTTACTAATGTGTATATGAAAGCCCATACTCAGTTGACTGATGCATTTTCACAGTCGAGGTTAATATAGCTCTGCTGAGGGAGTCACATCGATGATGATAATATAGTTGAAAACACAGCATTTTAATGATTTTGACTATTGGGCAGGCATGAATGTTATAGTGTACAGCCTACAAGAACCTGCTGATTAAGATCATTGTYGTAGTTGTGTGATTCACGGCTTTAAATATATTCCCTAAACCTGATTATTAGATGCCTTAAAGTGCTGGTTTACTGGCTCTTCAAGAGCCTACATATCAAGTATGTTGCGTCCATATTTTTGAAAAGCAGCTGTGCTTTCAGAAAATAGAAAACCAGTTTTTTTCATGGCCTCTTATTATATCTARTTTTCTTTTTATGGTCTTCTGGAGTACTGTCTAAATCTCTCCTTCAGAACAGCACAGAAGTCCTTATTAAGCCAGTTCTGTTACTAAATGTTTCCTGATAATACTGTATGTTTTGCTTTAAAGTGACACAGCAAGCATTGTGTCAGTAGCAAAAAAACATTGCTTACATTTATAATAGAGTTTAATGCCTCATATCAAATGGCATCTATGAAATGAGTAGGACTTRAGCAAATGCAAAAAGCTCATTTCTGGCTTCTGGAAATGTTGTTGATTGTCACTTACTTAAAAAAAGTTGTTTATTGCTAAGTTATAGCAGTTTAAGTGTCTTGATGATGCAATTTGCACAGGAAAGTATTTGCCTGTAACCAAAGGTATTTTCTTGTTTTCCATTGAGGTGAGAGAGAAGAACTTAATTTGACTGCTAATCGCCTGATGGGCCGAACCCTCACTGTGGAGGTTTCCGTAGAAACCATCCGCAAYGCCCAGCAGCAGGAATCCCTCCTGCACGCCACCAAGATGATTGATGAGATCGTCAATAAACTCCTCGATGATTTGGAAGATGCCAAAATGCGCTTAATGTCACTTTACGGTGCGTGCACRTCTGATGTGCCAGCAGGACCCATTGATCAGAAATTTCAGTCTGTGGTCATTGGCTGTGCCATTGAGGATCAGAAGAAAATCAAAAGGCGCCTAGAGACTCTGCTTAGAAACTTGGAAAATTCTGAAAAGTCCATCACATTGTTGGAGCATCAGAAATCATCCGTTCGGCAGTCTTGCAACAGCAAACAGGATTAACGTTTCCTCCTGGCTACTTTTGGCAAACCGCAGGATGATCAAGTGCCCATAAAAACCACACAGAAGCCAAGAAAAAAATTCTCTGTATGAGCACACACATAAATACACATCCACACGCACCAAAGTATCTTTGATTGCGAGGTGCAAGCATTTAATGGGTTTTGGTGGCATCGGCATTTTCTTTCRGCAATAAGGAATGCTATCAGTTCTTTTGTAGAGTCAATACTGCTCTATTGCAAATTGTAATTGTGCTTCTGCTGAACAGACAGAAACTGAAAATCTAGCCTTTCCTACATTCTCCTGGGTTTTTTTTAAACTAAAGTTGTTTTGTCCTRTCATGAGATTTCAGCTTTTCTCTGCTGTATGCATAGTATGTGAACCAGACTTCTGGGGACAAAAGACAAATCATGGCAATAAACCAAAACCATTAATAAACTGTTTATGGTATTTTCATAAATAACACAACAGCGTTTTACTCATTACCAATTATAATTTTGCATTTTTTGAGTATTTTGAATAAACTGATCACAACACTTTTCTAGGGACAGCTACCTSCCGTTTGTAACTGAGGAAGTGAAAAGCAACACATACGTAACCAGAGATCGCAACCCATGATAGAAATGAGCCAACTCTTGCAATGCCCCTTCTGTGCCTGGTGAACCATGCTGTTCCCACCAGGTCATTATAGCTTTGAGGTTGCTGTGTGTTTCTTTTAAAAGAYAGTAGAAAGGGGACTTGTATCTTATCAGCTACTAGTCCACTTTTGCACCTTTTATGAAGCCACAGAGCAAAACTTTGACTTCTTTGACCTGACACTGTTTTGATGTCTTGTGTAGGATGGCATGGTACATCCAGCATTTCTCACCTCCTTGTGTGAATGGCTTTTGGTTTATCTTCTATCCTCTCACTCAGAGCAACTGCTGCGTATCATCACCAACCTCTGTTGCTGTGGCTCAAAAGTTGCAGATTCTAGGGTGTACCTGGAATTTTGCAACCCCCTGTAGCCTGGCCAGAGTTAAYAGTATTTCAGCCAAGCTCTGAGGATAGCAGGGGGCTCCGTGGCTCAGCCATCAGCCTTCTGAACTTGGCTCAGGTTAAAGCTAAGCTGAAGGGAGTGGGAAGGGTCTGAGTGATGCCTTGGTGGCAATGCCCAGGGTATTACAGCTGCAGCATCACACCTGGATGATCAGAGGGCACCAGCCCATGGTGAGAACGCTGCACCAGGCTCCTGCACAACCAACACTCGGAGCCCCATCGTTTTAAATGCCTTGGATGAGCTCAGGTGCTCCACAGGGAAACTCAGAGTGGYGCTTCTCGGAAACCTCAGCTGCGATGTCACTGGAACTGCATTTTATTTGAAGAAATGGCACTTCAGGTGGGTGCTTCAAAAGCAGTCAAAGTTTGTAAGAGTTGGTGACATTAATTCTATTATTCTGTTTTAAAAGATCTTCCAGCTATTCAGTAGTATTAAAACCCTTTACAGTAATACCTGGCTTGGGTTGTTTTTAAAAATCATGCTGGGCAACAGCTTAAGTTAAACACAGCTTCTTGTTCCTTAGAATACTCCTTCAGTATTCGGGGTTTTAAGGCCATTATAAGCTTATTCAGGCAAAAAGTTTAAGGTTTTTTGTTTTCTTTCTTAGATTCTCTTAATTTCTGATACCTAAAGGGGATTTTATTTTTATAGCACTTGTGCTATCACAGAATCACTGGTTTAGAAGGGACCTATAAACGTCATCTAGTCCAACACCTGTAATGAGCCTAAAATATTGCTAATTAATCCTTACTGGCATGTTAAGCAAGCAAATGTTTTTTCTGTGTCCAAAACGACATGCAAGAGGAAGCRGGAATATGTTACTTCTGATATTCTTCAGACACTTGGGTAAAGAGGCAGACACAGATGCCAACCTGTTTTTACTAAAACAAAAATACCAAAACAATGCAAAACCCTCAACCAACAGTCACCAGTGACTATTTACTTGGGGTTTTTTTTTCAGAAAATGCAACAGGCATCTTAGATATATTAATAATACTTTAATGCCACTTCCAATGTCTATAAGCATTGACTTAAACTTTGTCACTGTATTGGCCAGACCAATCATAAAAAGCAAAATTACCAGAAAGAGCACAAAAGAATCCCTACTTTGTATTTCAACCACATGGTGAAGAAATGAGAGGCAAGAGCTCAGAAACACCATTTCTATTAGACTGGGGTGCTCCCAGCTTGTTCCTTTGACGATCTCACATGTGCTGCCTTGGATCCCAGCTCTTGGCAACATATACACAAGAACCAAGCACATGTTTCTCAGATTGASGTTGCACAGCTTGTAGTTATAGCAATTTTTGAAATTTAATATACTGACAATTTAATATAACCACAAAAGACCCAATAGTAAGCAAACAATCATGTTTTAAGTTGCATGATGCAACTAGTGTCACAAGAAAACAGCAGAATTAACTTGTAGGGATTTTACAGAACAGMATAGCACAAGATGCTCAGTTTTAAACAATTATTTTTCTGCTAGAGGATTTATGGTAAGTTGACTCTTTTTTCTAAAAATCTGTTACATTTACTTGAGGTCATGGTGGTGATAAACCCAGTTATGTACATCTCTTTTAGCCACTTACATTTAAGCCATTAGTAACAATACATCTTAATCCTTGCAATGAGAAGTGTTTCTCCTGGAACAGAGTAATATTAAACTTTTTTTTAAATCAACTTTAATGAGTTCAGCAGAACTACAAATKATTTATCAGTAYTACCCTACTACTAGAAACCTGAGAATGAGTCTAGTTCAGTCCTAGGACTCACCTGGCTTTGAGATGACTCATWTAGAACATTTCAATGGGAACATTASCAAGTTTCTCATATTCCATTAYAGCACCTTTCATCTTAAATCTCAGSATTGCTGCTGCTATAGAATTTTTTCATCCTATAATTTTGATTACCTGTCTGGATGCCATTTTTAACACAATTATTCTCTCAATACTAGTTGTGCATTATAAAGAATATCTGCACAACTTTTGCTTCCTACAAAAAGATGCAAGGTCATTTTGATGAATTCAAGCTTACTGGACCATCCTTGCTCTCCARTTGTGTGTACAATTAGTGTTCAGGTACTGCAACTTCAACCAAAGGTGTATGACTACACTTAGAAAAGCAGAAGGGGCTCAGGTACCATCACTGGAATCAGAGCAGCATGTGTGTTGGCTTTGGCTTGCTATGTGATGGAACTGCAGAGAAGGGCAGATCATTAATCCTGTTAACACCTGGCAGCTCTCAGCCTAGGGGGGAGCGTGAACAGACTCCAGTGCAGGTTTGCTGAGTCTTGTGCATGTTCCCTGCRCAACCCCCCCACAGTGCTGCGTGTTCAGCTGCTGAATGCTCTTTAGATTAACCCAYCCCTACTCAAGTAATGTGAAGGAAAACTTCAAGTCAGGTGTGCTGCAGCCCAATAATGAAGAAAAAAAAATTACTGAAGCATAAAAAAATTGAACAGGAAATCAGACTGACAGTGTGGTCATTTKGACTACAAAAGTGTTGCCTTAAGACACACTGAAAATAAGAAAGCTTCAAAATTGTCTTGAGTATTTAATTTTTTTTTTAAATTAAACACACACACACACAAGCACAAAAATTAGTGTGATCAGTCGTACAACTTTGAGATTTTCTATTTCCAGTTGGAAATACATCCCTAGCATTACTGCTTTGCATCTAACGATGCCCKGCGTACTGGGAGAACACCCATTCACTGAATGGATACAACACAGAAGTGACAAAGCTGTAGTGTCATACTCTTTAGTGAATCCTTATTTCACTWAGGCAATTACTGACATTTCCTGCTAGTGGTAGCTTTATCAGCCAAAGRCAAAGAATATTGGCAAGATTCAGATAATGCAGCCAATGAGCTTTTCAGGAGATACAAAGAGAATATACAGGAGTGCAATGAAGTTTGTGTCTTCTGGCATGGGCATCTCTTGCTCCTAATCCAGGGTACCACAGGCATAACRGAGCTATATTGTCACCCACCATGCAGTCACAGGGATGCACAAAGAAGGGCATTTTTATTACTTGTAGGTTTTGCTAACTAAAACATATTCTAATGAGAACATTTTGAGTGGAGAATGAAGTAATGTTTGCAATAAAAATTATTCATGAAGGACAACACAAATGCTAAAACATTTAGGCATGTCTCTTCTTCCAAAGTTAGTGCCACTGAAGAGTGATGTGAATATCTAAGGGTTCCTGCAATATGCAAGTCATCTGGTTTACATCTACACACTAACCCCAGTAAGATAAAGAGCTAAAATTTTCAAGCAGCATATGTGCAGGGCACTTCGCAGAAAAAGCTAATTTGGGCAGTTTCAATTCAGTCATATTGGAGAACAAGCACTGCAAGGTCACAACAAAAAAAGATCCACTTTAGATTTAGGATGGGAGTAAAATGAAAACTCACTGTTACCCAATGCTGAAAATAACTATTCCTACATTAAAGTATATGCACTACATTTCAACATATTTTAAATTTATCAAGTCTCCACCTATGAAAATTTCTGCCGAGTCCTTAAAAACACTGGTCTATAGTGACAAACCTTAAGTAYAAATGGTCTATGTTAATAAATAGTGCAGTGTTACAGTATAACATGTAAGTACAAACTGCCATTATACATAATAAAGACTTTTCAGTATGCTGTACAAAGTCAAGGCAAAAAAAAGATGTTTCAGACACTTTGTGGTTTTGTTTCTTTTTCAAGAAAAATGAATAAAAACCCGTGAAACTTTCAGACAGACAATGAAATGTAAAAGTTTCCATAATAAAACCAGTTTTCAAAATTATTTATGCATACAYTCTTAAGTTGTGAGGTGACACCATAATGTTCATCTTATCCCAAGTACCTTACTTCTTAAACTGCTAAGACAGATAGGACTTTACTCCATTTATACATACAGTGATTAAATGCACTTGTTAAAAAATAGGGGCCTTTATCCAAGAGAAAATACATGAAACATCATGGTGAAGAACTACGGTTTTGCTGTAACAGCAAAAGGGATKGAGTGCCCTGAAGGCCAACTTCTTGCTAGCAACAGGAGATCTAACAGCTTGTCAAAGAAACAATGGTACTTGGTAAAAAGTCTAATACAGTAAACATAAAATACAGAGTTCAGAGATCTTTAGTGTTGTGCATAACTTGCCACCCACTTCTCTCCCTGCAGACAGTGGGAATAAAGAATACATGTCAGTTTTCATATTCATTGACTTAGAAACAAAGTCAGTCAAGCTTCCTACACGAATTCACATAGTGAAAAGTTCTTTCTTCAAAAACACACAAGATCACTCATTTTCATTCTAATACGCCATTTAAAAAACTATTAAAACTCTGATTTTTTTTAATGCAGCATATTTTGCATTTGTCACTGGCAGACTTGTAGAAATCTTCGAAAGTTAAAATTATACCATACAAAAACATGTAAACAAAATGGGTAGTTTTTAAAAGGCATGCATGTTCTTGAAGAGGATTAGAAAGTGTTTATTTATGCTAAATAAAAGGTATCTTGCTTAGCATTTTTTAAAGCACCTTAGTGATTTAGGAGCCTTAGCCCGAAAAACTTTGAAGTTAGATTTGGGCTCCTAAACATCTATATCAATTCTGTAAAATTACTGAAGCACTTCTTTGAAAATTTTTTGCCCCATGTCTCTGATCTTGCGGAATTAAGATTTCCTTAACCAGCAGCTAACTTTGAATCTGAGACAACATTCAAGAACGTCTCACTCATGTAATCAGCTGCAATTTTTTGGATCCCGTAACTTAGTTTATGKTATTTATAAAAAAATTTCAATAAGATAAATACTTTGTAACAACACTTTGCAAGTTCCTTTTTCATAGACAACACAGGATACAACAATCAAATTTGAACAGGAATATGATAATATGTTCCTTCTGAATAGCTATTAGTTTTACTGTTCAACCTGTTAAAACTGAGAAAAACAAGCTTACAAAACATCTGTAGCATAGCATTAGGTAAAAACGAGCATTTTTGGCACCATACATTTTTAAATCTAAGCTTTTAGGCCMGAAGTATAGCAAGTTAAATATACACAGTGGCAGCTTGGAAAGCCTCAATGTAACGTTTTTAAAGGACAGTTGGAAGATGCTATTTGATGATCATTAGCTGATCTCCAAGTAACATATACACTGGAACCCAGACTAAATATTCATCCCAAATGTTCACATATATACCTTAGCACACATATACATAATGCAAAGATCTTGCACCCACAGGACTGCCAGAATCCATATTAATATGGTCAGGCATWAAATGAAGTAGTGTCTTTTTGCTCTTCATTTGTGTGTCAGGTAGTGTCCTGACTAACCAATTCTAGTATTTCCTTTGAAATTTATTTGCAAGGTTGCTACATTACCTTGGGCCATAGAGTTACAGTCCGTACCTATAYGTGTAAGTATTATCCTTACATTAAATGTGCTTTGCAATTCAGCAATACCTAGTTCATAGCTCTGTAAGTAATTCCTTGAGAAAGRAAAAGCTCGCCTAATTTGTACAAAGTGCACGCGGCAGCCACGGTTCTGTGTGTCGCCACCAGGTGTCTCACGCCACACAACAAACCCACGGCATCAGCAAGTTCATCTAGATCCACCCTCTGTCAAAGAGGCACAAGATTTGCTTAAGCACCGGTAAAAATACCTCTACAGCTGGCTTTATTCTGTATTCAATTGCACAACTTCATCCAAATCTCTGAGTTGCTTTATTTCCTCCAAAAGTGGTCTAAGGTATACTGCAGTTGCTAAAAGGACTTCTGTTTTTCTTGGTCCTCTGTTTGTTGGGTTTAAGGTTGATGACATCTCCACCATTAAGAGTGCTAGAATTTTGGCTGGAGTGACTTCCACCAGCTGTATTAAAAACACCTACAGAATTTAGACAAGAAAAGCATTTGTATTTGTTTACTGCTTGCAGCAAAATACATTAACACTTTAGATGCAATGTTTGCTAAAGCATAGCAGAGCATCTCAAATGCATATACTACCTTTTATCTATTTTTGGGTCAATTTTGCTGGTAAATTGGAAGTAGAGGCAGTTGCAATTACTAGCCAGGCAGTATTTAAAGCTGGTATGCATCTGTGTAATTGAGGCAGCATATGCACTCATCTGTGTATGTTACTAACTGCACAAAGTTTCGGTTAGTTGAGTAATGTAAAAGAAGAAAAACATGATGGTTTTAATTTCAGAAACTTTGCTGATATAAAGGTAAGTAAAAGGCCTAAATAAATAAATTAACTGACTCAGAAATGCTTTAAAGAATGACTACAGAAGTTCAGAGTTTCCTTACAGAAGGCAACTTACAAACACCTTCTGACTACACACCAGATTCTTTCACTGTGAGTCTTTTAAGTCCACAGAGATGAGCAATGCTAATGCTAATTACATTAAAAAACCCAATAAGCATCCTTTCTCAAGTCCTTGCACAATGTTGTTTAAATGGATTTATTAAAAGGCCACTTGCCAAACATTAGCTAGAAACTTTTGCACATCAGTTTTACCATCTTGCAATTTTAAAGAGTCACAAAGTCATTTTACAGAAGATGATATACTAAGATACAAAGGCAATAGTTAGACACTGATTCACCTTATATTTATTCCATAAGGAATCAAAATGAGAATATAAGCTTTGATGCCACAAAATACCGTTTCGGTTTTTTTTTTGTTATAGCATACATACCAATCTTGTTACTGCTTGTATGTAGTAGTTCTGATTCTTCAGMTGTTTGTTGCTTGAGCTTCTGAAGATATTTATCAGCCAAATACTTAAAAACTGGAATGTTAAAAAGAAAAAAGGTGTATCACAGAATACTTAAAAATCATCATCATTATCATCATCATCATGCCATTGTATCAGAATTCAGCATGGTGGCAAAAGTGCATTTCACACCCCAGGTTAAGCATGATCTGGTGAGTGATTCTGGGCAGGCCTGTGTGCCTGGGCACAATCCAAGTCACTCCAGTGTCTGCCCAGCTCTTACAGTTTGCAGTACTGAAGTCTTGCACAAAAACATCTCAATACTCCTATTAAAAAACTGGCACACACATATTGCAAAATGCTTCAATTAATGCAACTTGGAATTTTTTACAGTTATGTAGGAATTTAATATATATATATTTTGCAAGAAGCCTTAGAATAATAGTAGTCATGTAAAGTCAATAAAATTTGACAACAACTTTTTTTCTAATTAACTAATGCTACCTTATTTCTATTGGGATATAAAAAGTCAACCTAGGAGTCTGAAAAAATGTAGAAATAAAGTAGAATTTTCAGAACCTGGATGTGTTATGGTTATTTACATTTGTAATTCAATTTATTTAAAGATGATACAGAAGAGTTTTACATTTCTTCTTGCAGATTTTTCCCATGCTGAATGATGTTAATAGAGAAGAAACAATGAGTTTACTATTAATCTTGACYCATTAGACAAGAATAAATCATTAGGGAGTATTGTTCATGATTATTCAAAACCAGCCCACAAAAGACAGAGAATCAAATTTTAACACGACTCTTAGGAAATTAAATATGAACATTAAAAAGTGTACTGAGGAAATCAAATATTACCAGTAGACAAAACACCTCAAGAGATGCAATCTTTTAATGTACTTTATTTAAATATAACTAAACTATAAAATAATTCCTTCAATCAATTATTTATTAACTACTAACAATTATACAATAACCTGTTCAACAACTTGTATGTTGCAATAATTGAACTTCCACATCCATTTTTCTTAAAAGCTCAGCGCTTACTCACATACATTAGGACRAAGGAGCCTTACACTGGCACTTGTAAACATTGCAGCTCTGTGTGTTTGTGGAAGGGAAAGATGTGCACAAAGTGGGCCTAACACACTGGTATCAGGAAATTTTAGCTGTGTTTAAGGCGTCCTGCTAAGGAATTTAAAAAGGATCACCACCTACGTGCAACAATGTGGAACCAGCCGGCTCCAATGTGGGGGATGCTCAGTGCTTAGGAGCAGTAGCAGGACACGCCCCACCCCGCAGCACCTCCTACCTTCGGTCACGTTCAGATCTTCCTTCACAGAYGCTCGGTAGAACCTCACTTTCAGCTTTTTTGCCAGTGCTTCTGCCTCCTCACTGCACAATGTAAGACCACTTTGTAAGTCTTTATTTGGTTCATTTGTCAGCATTTATTCTTATAAACAAAATGCTTTGTGGTAAATTAAACATGGCAAAGTGGGTTGAGAAATTGAAGACAGTCAAAAAATACCTAATCCTTAATTTCTTTACAATATTTCCACTATACAAAGAAGGTATTTTACATGCAGTTTCTTTATGACTCAAAGGAATTATTTTCAGTATTTATTGACTTCATTAAATAAACTTGCCAAGGGTTCGAAGAATGGTGTTGGTGAAACCAAAAGGAAGAGGACTGTAATTAACAGCACTATCACTGCAAAGTCTAAACAACAACAAAAAAGTAACCCTTAAGTATATATTAATGAAATAGAATGCTATGCAGTCAGGTGAGGCCACAGATGAAATCAAGAGGAAGAACTTCACACAACTTAGTTGTGAAGAACTTAACGTTAAAGAAGCTTATGGATACTTCCCTAAGGAAAATCCCATCATCAAAAAGATTATGTTACTGAGGCAGACAGTATATTCTGAGAATCAACCCTAAGTGACATACCATGAATAAAGGAGGAGCTSAAATGCAATTTTGCTTTTCCTTTGAAAAATCCTCAGAATTCTTTGGAGAGGGAGTAGAAGCTGATTTATGCCATCAATGATAGCAAACAGACAACAAAGAAAGCCAGCACAGGAAACAACAAAAAAGAAGAAATAATTTAAATCTCTCAGAAAGGTGATAGAAATTAAAGAAGTGGACAATGATCAACTTGATCATGCACTATTTCCTACATATATGCTGTGGTAAATACAAGTTAGCATTTGTTAAGCTGATTTCATGACAAAAATGAAACTGGCCATGTACACAATGGCAGAATGAACTGACAATAAAATCTGTAAAGAAAAATAGAGCAAGGAAGATTCAGSACCATGCAGTTTGAGAATATTACCACATACAAATTTCTACAATGTTTTGATAAAAATGAATAATAAAAAACAAATTAAAGAAAGCAAAGAATATTAGCAAGCACTAGCCAAATGAGACAATGTGCCTTCAGTAGCGAACAGCAGTTTAAAAGCAACTGAATTTTAATGGGAGAGAAGATTTATAGTTTTAGATTTTCTGACTTAAAAAAAAAAAAAAAGTGTGAATTATATTATGACAGAACCAAACCTTTCATGTCATTCTGCTATAACTCTTGGCTTCAGGATGCAGCATGAAACAGAAAGCTCCTGGTTTTGCAAGCATATCTTKCCCAAGCATCTACCCTCATGCAGCAACACTCGCCCTGTCTGCTTCGAGGGCACATCTGGTTGCAGGGCACAGTGGGGACAACTCAGGTACTCTTAAGTCCACCAGAAACCCCCACAGACTTCTTTTTTAAAAACTTTTGTATGCAGGGGTCACATATTGATATTTTAAAAAGTACAATTAAACTCCTACTTCTTTATGCAAGAGTCATCAAGAAGATCAATCTTATTCTGCACAAGAACTGTGGGAATGTCTCCAACTTCAGTCACAACTTTTTCCTTCCAAGTAGGGATTGCTTTGAAGGACTCTTTGTCAGTTGTAGAAAACACAAGAACACAAGCCTGGGCTCCTAGAAATACACAAATAAATTGCAAATACAAACACACACAAATTAGCCAATAAACAAAAGAAAAAATAAGTTGTAACGTATTCAAAATATGAGGGATTTTTCAAGTTTTCCCCTTAAACRTGAACTTTTACCACCAGCTTCTGTCAAACCACTGGTGATGGATTCCCCAAATGAAAATACATTGCCATATTATTTTGMCCATTACACCCATCTTCATGATGACTATGGGTCTGTTACCTTTAAAGCTAATTCCAGCACCCTGAATATATGAAGGAAAGGAACAGCAGGAGATCTGGAAAGGCTGGAAAAAGGGGAGGTTCATTTCTTGCTCACTGTTTTCCAAACACCTTAATGAAGGCCAGAAGGCAAGTATTTTTCCTGTATGTAGCATTCTCTAAAGAACATTTCACATTATCTGTGGTACAGTAATTTGGATTTTGAAAAGCAGAAATCTTTGAAAAGTTTTCAGACAAAGTTGTGATTATTTCAAGTAAATTGTTAGTAGCTTTTTGGAGAAAATGAGCGTATTTCTAATTAATACTCATTCTATCAGAGCACTACAACAAATTATACAAAAYCTTTTGTAATGGATTTACAAATAAACAATAGTTAGGCCTCATGGATATTGAGAAGGTACTTCCACATCTGAAATGTTAGTGTGTGGTCTTYTGACTGTCCATTAGCCCTTTGTTATTCTGGATGTATATGTATATTCAACTTTTCTTTGCACATACACAGATGCAGAAACACTTCATTACTTACATGCTTTCAATATACTTGTAACAGTGTAAAAGCAATAGAAAGCTAGTGTTTTTGAGACTGTAATACAATCTTGTGGTGAATAGCTCAAATTAGTATCATAGAGCATGAAATTTTTTTTAATCAGTATGAATTTTATCTCTGAGTTTGACCTAGTATCCCTGATTCCTGTATTCTGTTTATCTTTGTATTTCTTTGACACAAAGCACACAAGTTCTCTTACAAGGTYTCCTTTTATTTAGCTTTTTAAAAAMCAAGTTCACAGTCTATCTTGAGAAAGATTTCCTGTGTGCTTTAACATTCTCCCATATGCATACTACGATTCTTCTGGTAAGGTTTTATACAGAACAGTAAGAACTGCCCTAAGAACTTCAACTGAAGCTCTACCAGTAAAAAAGTGGTAATTCAGCCTAATTGTTTTCCCCATTATTTGTGCTGTAAAACTTTGTTTTCCCTACTGCCTACACCATACTCTAAAATATGCAATTACTCTGATGCAATTTCTGTGACATAGGTGTAAAATTAATTTTTCTTTCCAAAGCAGGTTAGTTTGCATTTGCCTGYTGTCTCACAAAGTAGCTTAATGGAGATGAGAGCATTCATTAAAATAACTCCCACCATCAGCGAAAATCACCTTGTTCAATTTTGAGACCAAGAAGTCCTTTGTGAAGTTTCCAAACTAAGACACTTTCACTTCATCTTTCTCCTTCCACCCAYTGTTTCTAAATGCTACCACAGGTAATAGTAAGTTTCGAGGGAAAAGCCCTGGCATGTGGTAGGTAAAGAGAAGGATGTAGCATACGACATCAGACCTTATTCAATTTACATACAGTACAGGTAGAATGCAGTGGCCAAGGACAGTAAAAATAACTAATAACTTAGCTTGACCATATTCATTTTGAAAGAGAATTATATGACAAATAATGACTTCAATAAGGAATCAAACTGAAATATTTTTGAGGACCTTCAAGATTTTTACAAAAACAGCAATAAAACAAAGAGTTATCAACAATGACAAATTCTATAGACTTATGTCATTGTGTACTTGCAAACGTGCCGATGTTTTTGATAGCTGGATTATAAGTATCAGACTTAATTAATCCAATAGCTCTGTAAGATGCTTATTTAAGCAAATAAGAACAAAAGTAGTTTTCCTCTCATGTTCAATATAAAACAGTATTCAAACATAATCTTTCTGAAGTGTGCTTCAGTATGGTGCAGAAGTTAGTATGGCAACAGAGTTCAACAGAAGATACTGTCGRGCAGAGATTTTAATAGGCAAATCCTTTTAATCTTCAAAAAACCTGCTAAATGCTCCCTATTTTTATTGAAAACACAAACCATTTAAGAAATTATGATATCCATATAAGAACTCTAAGGAGAAAAAAAAAAAGACAAATGCTAGAATTTAGGCATGTAAACCCATTTTTTTATGCAGGCACTGACAGTATTCAAGAGTCCGTAACATTATCTCAGTCATCCACTGCTAATGGAGTCATACAACACCTCTGTCATTCAACAGATTATGTACAACAGCAGGCACCAGCAGCAAAGGCCCAGGATAGTGTCAAGCAGGAGCATAACAGCTCAGGATGTTCTCAATGAATATTTTAAAGTTCTTCTGTAWGAAGCTGTTCCAGAAAGCTACTTTAAAGGACTGAAGAAAATGACATTGTGTGCAATTATTGCACTGATAATCCGTCTGTATTTTAAAATGTTCCAACTGCCTGCAGAATCACTGACATAATATTTATACCTAGAGCARTTCAGAAAAAAAATCAGAGACTAGTGCTACTTGATTCAAGTAAACCATGAGCTTGTCAGCTGAGTAGGTCTGAAAGATCCTCAGCAGACTACCCTATCCCCATAGACTCCATAAGCATATTTTTTTCCTTTSATAATGGCACAAAGCCTTTGTAATAAAAAGTGTAAGGAATTCCTTGCCATGAGGAGACTCTCAAAGGGCTTTATACCTGACCCTATTCACTTCACTCAGTTCTTTGCCTCAGCTTTTTCAGGCTACAAAAGAAAACATATTRCCTATAAAACTGATTGTGACTTGTTCAATCTTACACTGAGATGAAAATGCAGTATCATCATCTAGAAACTCTTGTTTACTGCTGATGTTCTAACTTCCRTGGATCCCGGCTGTCTTTAACAAGCTCATCAGGATTTAATGCCTCCTTAACAGTATCTAAAAGAACTGGGCCAGCATGGTCTTGCAAGCCGTTCTATTATCATAGCTGCTACAGACAAGGATTAATAAATGCAAACCAAAGCAATGCTATGAAGGCTTGATTATGCAGAATGAACTATKGTGTAATAAAGTGAGGATCCTGAGGATGTCACTAATTAGCAACTGAGTAACACACTAATGAGCAAGATGTCTGTTTTCCATCAAAAACATAACAAGATTCTTCARGATTCCAGTGGGAGCAGGTGGAAGAGGATGCATGCATGAAGAAGTAATCAAATACTGCCTTGAGAAACATTTGACTTCAATCTCATAGAACTGGTGAGAAGATACATGGTACTATACAGAAAAGAAATTATTCAGTGCATACAGTGCTCCCTTCAACTCTGAATTTAGGCTGCTGGACATCTTGCACTGTGTGATTGTGGGCATGCAACTACACTGGCTGCAYACAGTTGCCTGCACACAGAAAACCATATGACAAATCTACTGTCAGCTCCAATTCTGTTTCAAGGCTGAATGAATTTGGTCCCTGGACAAGAAACACTCAGAGACAGCCTCTGAAGCATTCATGTGTGAGCATGGATGAGCACCCAATCACTGAAGAACTGACAATGCACAACATCTCAGGGCAGTACATAAAGCCCTAGTGCAGCAATAGTGGGACACTGACCTGTGGCATAGATTAACAGCCAGCATCTATCTTACCTATCTTAGAGGTGTCCTCCCCTYAACAGCAATAATTAGCAACAAAATCCTTTCACTTCCAAAGTAAGCTTGACTTCTTGCTTCTATAATAGTGTGACTGCTGAAATTAGACTAAAATTGCATCCCAGGCTCTTCCGATTTCCCTTGTGCTTCATGAGTCAAAGTCTAGTGTACAGCAGTCACTGTATCCGACACCTTGAACTATTTATTACATATCCATCATGCTGCTACAATGCATACAGGATGACTCTGCTCTTCTTCATAGCAAAGGAACTCCAAGGCAGAGATCTAACAGCACTATGCTGACTATGAGTCATGACCAAGATTTCCAGATATTCATGGAATATTTTTTTTAAACCACCAGRCTGCTTGTGGTGAAGCCAGTAGGTGTACTGAGTTCTTCTCAACACTCCATATTCTAGCCTATCAGACCCACTAATCAGAAAGGAGAAAAAGTCTTTGGCTTTAAACAACTGGGGACAGCAAAGCACACGAGAGCCAAAGAAAGGCCAGGAGAGTAAAAAGGAAGCTCCGAGAGAATCCAGTACTACCATCTAAATTCACATGCCCAACTTGTCAGCTGTAAAATGGCAGAATTATCTATATCCATATAAAAAAAAGAAGAAAGATCTTTTTCTGAGGAAATAGCAATCATCAATTATGAGCTACAAGAAATATTACCACAAAAACACACTCTTAGTTAACAAATCCATTATGAAACATAGAAAGCTCACAAGACTTTAACACCCTAAAACATATTTTATCTCTGAATGAGGTATACACCATAGCAGTAYATTTTTCCCCACCATCAGGTAATTAGTTTGCAAGAACTGAACAGTGAAATCTTTGCCAAGTCATTGATATCTCTCCCATTAAAAAAACCAACAAGAAATATTTTAGAACCATTGTTGAATTATAAACAAAGAAAGTTTAACTATGYAATTTGAAAGTGGCTAAATAGATAAGCTGCCTTTACACAAATAATACAGTTTATTTTTTWAAGTAAAATTTTTCTTATTGTTCTTGTTATAATGCAGTCAAGGCAGACTGTACTAGCAAAGAACTGCTGTGCCTTGTAAACTGTCTTTCTAGRATGACTAGTGGATTTTTCTCCCCTTTAATTAACTACTAAGTGCCTCATCCATAGTTTCTGGAACATTTACAAAKATGTGTCTCACAGAAGTAATGAAACAATTTTAAAGGGAAAACAGAAGAAAAATTTGCATATGACTGTTTGAATGTCTACATTCTGTCCAGTTTCTGTGCAGTTATTYGTATGTTTTCTAAATGGCACAATGTTTTCTGAAGGGCACTACTGCATAAACCAGCACATAATTGAGACAAGGAACTTGCACAAAGGGAAAAAATATTTAAGAACTGAAAAAGCCGAACTGTAAGAACTCMAACAACATGCTTTGCACACACATGAAATAACTAAAATTCTTAATACAAAGATGAGAAAATATTTTAGGAATGTGCGGACCAGAAAAACTCAACAACTACCAAACAACAAACACGCTATTTTCACCTCTGTAGTAGGCCTTCGTTATTGCATCAAATTCCTCTTGACCTGCAGTGTCCCATAACATTAGCCTGACATCTTCACCATTAACTCTGAAACGAACAAGGCAATTTTGTGATGAATACAGTAACAGGAACAAATCAAAACAATTGACAGGGAAATTCTTATGTTTCTAAGCTGTAAGAGTAATCCAAGTCAAATTTACCTGGATGTAAGCACAATGCAACTTACTATTAATGAACATTCACCCTCATAACATACTATGGTAATAGTCCCTCAATTACATTATATGCTCTTCATGAACATATAATTGTCTTTCTGACAATCTGTATTACATTTTYCTCTTCCTTTCCWCTTCATCCTCTACATTTCCCTCTAWGACAAAAAATAAGATGRATCTCAAAACAAAACYYGGGTGYCTGAAGAATGGTGCTTTTGTCTTTTTAATRAGCGTACAGAATTTATAGAATTTTCTCACTTCCCACGACTGTAAGATTTTCTACTTTATCAAACATAATTGGATATTACCTGTTTATACTCTTAAAGATTCAAATTACTTCTTTCATTCATTTTTTTCTACATTGGCTAATAAATTTATGTAATTGTTTTACCATAAGCAGTTTCATTTCTTCACAAGAAATTACCAAAAAAATTCACAAAAATAATCAACAGGTGGAAGAATATAAAGGAAACTTGTCAGAGAGCTTGATATGTCAGAGATTCCAGATTTTACTTATAATTTTAAATTTTTGGATGGAGAATAAAGGATATAAGTTTAGCCCACAGTGCAAGAGAGAAAACAACTCCCTTTAGTGTGCTTCAGAAGTGGCAGGCCTTGTTTACCAAGTCTTTGTAAATTTCAAGATTACAACAGAGAAAAGAAATAGAGAGAGAGGTAAAAATCAATAGTATGTCATCTGTTTAATACATACTGGATCTGTCTTTCCAGGAAATCTACACCAATAGTTTTCTTGTAGTCTTTTGTAAAAATCCCCTTGCAATATCGCTGAATCATACTGGACTTCCCAACAGCTCCATTTCCTACTACTACCACCTTGATGGCAACCTCCATATCTTCTTCCAACATCTTTGCGTCTCAGGTGACTCTCTGGTTTATTCAGGAAACTACTGATTCTGTCAACAAAGTAAATAGCTATTATGTTCATAAAAATGCTGTGAATAGAAAGCAAGAGGCAAGATGATCACACAGATTAGGGTGAATATAGATAGTGCCATTTATTTCTGTCTCTGTCACAGATTGTTTAAGAGACCTCAGGCAAGTTATTTAACTAGCTTTGGTTTGACACTTATTAATTGAAAATTAATAAAAGTTGAAAATAGAGAATTATTTATTTGGCTTATTGCAAATCAAGATGTTTTGGTGGCTTTTTTTCTTTAATGAGGAAGAACTTGAGGCACTGAACTACAAAATTACAGAATTGTTAACATTGGAAAAGATCTCAAAGATCATCAWGTCAAATCATTTACGCAACACTGCCAGGTGCTAAACCACGTCCCTAAGTGCCACATGTACATATCTTTTAAATACCTCCAGGGATGGTGATGTGACCGCTGCCATGGGCAGCCTGTTCCAATGCTTGATAACCTTTTTACTATAGAATTTTTTCTAATATCCAACCTAAAACTCCCCTGGCACAACTTGAGGCCATTTCATCTTGTCCTGTTGCTTGTTACTTGGGAGACAAGACTGACCCCCACCTTGCTATAATCTTTTTTTCAGGCAGCTGTAGAGAGCAGTAAGGTTTCCTCTGAACCTTCTTTTCTCCGGGCCAAACAACCCAGCTCCCTCAGCCATTTCTCATAGGACTTGCGCTCCAGACCCTTCACCTCACTACCCTTCATTGCCCTTCTCTGGACTCAMTTCAGCACCTCAGTGCCTTTCATGCAGTGAGAGGCCCAGASCTGGACACAGCACTSGAGSTGTGGCCTCACCAGTGCTGAGTACAGGGGGACAGTCACTGCCCTGGGCCTGCTGGCCACACTACTGCTGACACAGGCCAGGATGSCAYTGGCCTTCCTGGCCACCTGGGCTCATGTTCAGCTGCTGTCAACCAGCACCCCCGGGTCCTTTTCACTGGGCCACTTTTCAGCCTCTCTGMCCCCAGCCTKTAGCTCTGTATGGGGTTGTTGTGACCCAAGGGCAGGACCCAGCACTTGGCCTTGCTGCACCTCACACTCTTGGCCTTGGACCATCGAGCCAACCTGTCCAGATCYCTCTGCAGAGCCTTCCTACCCTCCAGCAGATCAACACTGCCACCCAGCYTGGTGTCAGCTGCAAACTGACTGAGGATGCACTCAATCCCTTCATCCACAGATCACTGATAAAGATACTTAACAGGACTGGCATGAACASTGAGTCCTGGGGAACACCACTAGTGACCATGTGCCAGATGGAATTMAATCCATTCACCACTGCTCTCTGGAACTCCATCCCCCAAACATGTGCCTCACTCCAACTTTTCTCTAGGGAGGCTGGTTTTATCCCTTTCTCCCTTCACATCTAGCCTAAAACTTCCTAATTAGTGAGTCCTACTAAATTTTGTAAAAAAGAGATACCCTCTTTGAGACATATACCCCACATATTCCCAGCAGGTGTGGTTGTTGTGTAAACTGACCCACCATCAAAAAACCCAAACCTTGCCTGTTATCAAAATTCTATCTCTTCCTCTTTCTTCCTATTTCATTCCCTGTGATTGGAAGGCYAGAGAAAATACTGCTTGTGCTCCTGATCCCTTAATCAGTTTCCCCAAGGCTCTGAAGTCTCTACTGACTGCCCTCAGACTTGCTGCAATTTCATCACTCCCCCCTGATAAAAGCTAAGTTTTCCCCACGTTTTGCTGTGCCGGAATATCATCACTGTACCATTTTGAAGCTGYAGAGTGGCAAATTTCCACCCAAGAATCAAATCACCCTCCTTTCGAAGRAGGGGAAAATACTCTCCTTTTAAGGGCTCTGCCCATCAGCATGCTCGCACCCCGGGGGCCACCCGATATCTTCGCTCGGCTCGCCCGGACAGATGATGTTTCCAGGCTGCATTAACCATCAGCCCACACCCGCTGTTAGGCAAGCCCCGTTAGCCCCGGGAAGCCGGATGGCCATTTTGGGTGAGAACAGCGGCCCGCCCGGGGGTCTCCGCGCAGGGATCCATCCCGCCGACACCCCCGGCCCTGCCGAGGCTCGGCCGCCCCGGCCCCTCCCGCGGCCCCGGCCCCGCTGTCCCGAGCCCGGGGCTCCCCGGCTCCTCCCCGCCCGCCCGGGGCCCCTCTCACCAACCCCTCACGGAGCGGGCGGGCGGCGCTCTCTCCGACAGCACGGCACTGCAGGGACGCAGGGAAGAGCAGACGGAGGGAAGGCGAGAGGAAACCGCTCGCTGGGGCCGACCCAACCCGGACGCACATCCCGGCTCCCCCGCCCGGAAGCGCCGTCAGGACCGGGGGCGCCGCTCGGGGAGGCGCCTGCCCGCTGCCCCCGCCCCGCSCCGGACCCCGCTCTGKGGGGCTGCCCGAGCCCTCCCGCCSGGCTGGCCTGGCTTGGGGTGCTGCTCCTTCTCCGCCCGAGTCGGGCTTGAGGCGRCGGGAAGCGGCTTCTGAGGGGTTTTTGTCTGGAGTGCCGAGGAAAGATTCGGACAGGGCTGATCTCCCTGGCCCACGGGTGCATTACCCCCTGTTCACTCCCTACCCGCCGGCCTTCCTCACCTCATCCTCCATGGAAAACAAAACTGTGATCAGCCACGGSCTTTCCTTAGGATATCACGGAAGGCAGCTGCGTGCCTGTGGGCAGCACCCTTTTGTTTTTGACCAAAGTAGGCTCATCACTGTAGCACGTGGTTTGTCAGCTCCCAGAATATATTTTAGGATAAATTGGCATAACTGTAGGCGTGGCAGTCTTCAAACCTGAATATTTTAACCTTCATTAACGCCTTGT
>NW_026624177.1:54086-140464 GCF_030028575.1 Malurus melanocephalus
TATGTTCTGGTTTGTTTTTTTTTTTTTAAGTTAAACTGCGAAAAGATGTCTGCTGCCTTAAATCCCCTTTCCGTGCTGCAGAGCACATCCCTGGCTGGGGTGGCTGCTTTTAGTACCCCAGCCCTCCTGCTGCTCAAGGATGAGCAGGTAACRCTGGGATATTGCCAAGAGTGGGTTGATGAAATCTGCCTTGCACATCAGAGACCTCTGTGCCTGTCCTGTTCTTCCCAAGGTGACAGCTTCCTTCTGAGTCAGTGCTGCCTGTGCCTAAATAAATACCTTTTGGATTAGAACATTTTGGCAGTTACATCCCAAAATAATAGTTTTTATGCATGGTTTTTGTTTTGGAATCTGTATGTTCATTTTGTTARTTCTCATAGTGTCAGAGTTTGTCTGATGCCAGGGCTTCTCTGTTCCAAAAGGCCTTGAATTGGAGAGCTCTCACATTATGAGAAATGTTACCTGCCTACTAACGAAGTAATATGTTGGAAGTATGCCTTATACTTCCCTATTTTCATCATGGGAGATRTTGGGTGTGTGGCTGGGATTCATCTCACCTAAAACCTGCATTGTAAACACTTGTATGATATTGTTCACCTTCAGATGGGTTTCAAGTGTCCCAGATGGACTGCTCCCTCAATTCTCTCTGTTGATTGGAAAAGGAAGCCTGTGGCCACAGTTGTACAAGGTTAGAGAAAACATAGCCTGTCTTAAGCTCCCTAATTAAATTAGTAACTTAGCAATGGCTCTAAGTAATTTTAGATTTGAATTTTTTGTTCTTTCTATATATTGGGTAATGCTTTTGTGAAGTGTAAGGCTAGAACATGTACTATGAGCTGTCATGCTGGCAGTGCTCAGATACATCTTTGGAAAATTCCAACCATTCAGCAAGGTTAAACCATTCCAGCATATCTTATTGGATATATTGAGAGCAATCCAGGAAACTATACTTACCATATCCCACAAAGGAAAGAGAAGAATAAACTGCTACATTCACGAATTTCAAGGCTTTAGCTTATACATTATTTGATGATTTGCAATGAGATCAGTCAGCAGTGTGACTTATTTTGCAACTAAAATGTTTTACCTCTTTTAAATTTGTCTAACATTACATTCCTGTCACTGGAGCTTACCACATCTTTTCAAAGTCTTGACAGGCACCTGTTCTTGGATGTCTTTTCCATTTGCAGATACCAGTATGCACATCATCTGTKAAATTTCAGCAAGCTAGATATAGCCAAACCCCCTAAAACACGTACTACAATGCTAACCTTTCAGCATCTAGATCACTTTCTGTGACACACCTTTGAGCACTGAAGTATTTTGATGTYGTAAACAGAGACTCCAAATTAGCAAGCAAATCTTAGTATTACAGTGTTGCAGGGGAACGGGGTAAGGACCACGCAGACACCAATATGGTGAGCAATGATCACTTTATTTCTGAGTTGAGCCCCTTTTATCTATTTAGTAACAGCACATAAACTAAGCCTTCCACATAAATGGCAGTTGTTTATTGTCTGATTAGCAGTCTGTTCTTGTCAGTATATGATTGGTGCATTATAATAGTTGCAGAAGCGACTGTGCCATTAGCCTTGCAGTTTCTTCACTCAGCATTTTGCATCCGTCTCAATTGTCTTTTGTTCCTCATTCACGTTCTTTGCCCTTTGTTTCTCTATATCACGGTTTTCTTTCCCTTATCCCAGTTTCATGGTCAGCACAAGGTACATGCTACACCACTGTAGTCACATCCTCCTCTTTSTCATCCTCCTCCATSTCGTAATSTGGGTTGCTCAGCAAGAGCAAATTGTGGCCCCTTTCCCACAGAAAGACGTACAGAGGTGAGACAACTTCCTACCTTCTAGTTTGTCTTCCCCTGACAGACCCTCAAAAGGTTATGCTAAACCTTCTTGCCATAGCATTTTATCGAGGTTTCCTATTCGGACAGTTTTCTGTACATTCTCCTTTGATTACTTCCAAGGCATTTTTTAACATGAGGATGTAGCCTGTATTTTTTTTTCACAGATGGGTTATGGTCCAGTTAGCTACAGTGACATTATTTTGTTTGACTGCAAGGCAAGTCAGTGGTTCTGTAACAGTAAAGTTGTTGAAGTAAGTTAATGTMTTATGTGAGACTGATATAACCTTATTTTATACATAATCTAGTAGACGAAGGTGTAAATTTACAGTATTTAGTAGTCAACATCTCTCAACAATATCCTTATTTTTGGAAGCATTAGTTCTTCACACTGTAAGTCTTGCATTCTTATGGGTKTCTTTGCATGCACTTGCTGCCGAAAAGCAGTTTAAATGTGGAACAGCACATTCATCTCAGATACATTTGTAGGTGTATTTACAAAAACTAACAGGATCTGTTTTAAGAAAATGGGGCTTTGCTTATTGCCCTCTTTACACAAACACCAATAAAACTATTTAAGTATAAATGACGATGCCAGAAATGGATGGTCTCCAAGAGTGAAGCCAGATGYTGGGCATTAGAGCAATCAGAAAACTCTCAGGCATAATTTTCAAGAAAACCATCATAAGGACAATAGGTGAATTTGCTTTGAATTTTCCTTGAACTCACACAGAATCAAATGGAATAAATCTGCTGCAAACAAAACCTTGTATTTGATTTAAGTACAAACAAGTGTCAGTTTTTTTAACTTACTGAGTAAAAAAASAATGTTAAAATAAACTGTTGTTATTTTAAGGCCATACTTCCTTCACTCCTTCCTGCTTCTTTTCTTYCCTTCTTCCCTGTGTACTTCCCTTACTCCCTCCTTCATTTTGGCTGACAGTATAAAAGGCCTTTCTGGGTACTGCCTCAGCACTTTCTAATGAAGATCTAATTTTCTCTGAAATTCCCTTAAGCACAATTCCTTAGAAYACAGGAATCTAGAGCTGGAGTGTGTTAATTCCTGAGAGGACAACTTCTAGTCACAAACAGTTCTTCCCCCCCTGCTGTATGGCCTGACCGAAGCACATCCCATGCATTCTGAGCCTCTCATGTGGGGTGAGGATGAGCAGCCTCACTGGATAATGTTCCCTTGTTGGAGCTACTGGAGCAGGGACAAAAGCCACAGAGGGAGCTTGTTGATCCTTTGCTTGTAAAACTGAAGGTTRGATTTGTTTGGGAAGCAGAGTAGAGGGAGGAGAGCTAGGGAACATATCTTGGCTGCCTGTAGTTTAAWCAAATTCTTTGCCAGATAGTCGGGGTGTATATTTACCAAGCCTCCAGTTAATTAAGGAGAACTTATTTGGGACTAAAAGTGCAGATTGTAACAACTGACAAGATGCAAAAGTATGCAAAGTTGTTAATTGTACTATAAAAATAACTTGTTTTCTGAGATWTTACTTAGCATTTTAATCAAGAATGGCTAAAATGTTCATATTCCCTGTGAAGGAGTCAGATATTAATAGAAAAATAATAATTTAGTAATAATAAATATACAGTCTTGASAGTAGTGATGAATCTTTCCATGTCTACATAGTTATTTCTGTTGTTCCCAACATATGATGTACTAAAAATGATATATTAAATATATATATGATGTATAAATTATATAAATATGATGTATTAAAATTCTATAGGCTTGTTTTAAATAACTGCTGAAAAGAGTAGTAATTACAAGTTATTTGATTAAAGTAGTTGATTTGTACATCCCAGTAGCTGCCTACTCCATATGCTGTGGTTTAATACATTTGCTTTCTACTAACCRTAGATTTCTTTGAAATTTTTGTGTTTATGTTTAACAGGATGAGCTTGGAGGGAAACGTATTTATATTTAAGTTTGTGGATATGTTTAATAATAAATTAATTTTCATAAGGAAATMATTTGCTCTGTGAATGCATTAATTAGGACATCATTTGGTCAAATCTTCTCTCTCTGCCCTAGTAATCTGAATCGTGTTTTTACCAATATTCTGGGATGACATAGTGGASGGATAAAAGATACAAATTAAATCAGTCAGAAGGGGAATGTGAGCTAGATTGCAGTTTCCCTGTTATAACTCTAGGCACTGGACAAGTAAGCCTAAAGAACTGCCAAGATGCTGCCTCATGCTTTGTGTGAGGTTGGAAGGTCACCAGATGATAACTGCTGGGGCACATGGGCTCACTATTCTTGTCTTACTGTCCTTGGGGACGGACAGCTCATATGACATCATAACAAGAGTGCGCTGTGGTATGAGAACATAACCCTTAAGCCTTTTCACCTTTGCACTATGGAAGCTTTTAGCACTTTTTCTGTTTTTTTATCACCTGATTGGCTTTTGCCTTCTGACTGTATCACCATATTGTACGTAAGAAGCCATGACCATCACGGCCCCTTGGTTTCTAATTTGCTCTTGCTGTGCTGCCTGTGAAACTGGCAGAGATTTAGCTGTGCAGGGCTGGTTGAGGATCATCAGCATCCTATAGAGTAGGGTGGATGGRTGGAGTTTGGCATCACAGACCTCATATTTGACATAATGTGTCCAAGGACACATATCGCCTCAGAAATGAAAGAAAATACTTAGGTAGGTAGGCAATTAGAATACAAGGTTTATGCTATTACGTGCCATTATATTTTTGTGTCTGCTCTCTTCCTGGTAGTGGATATAAAAAAAAAAAACCCTTATAAACATGTTAAGAGACTCAGATATTTTGAGTTCAGACCCTGTCCAGCTGCCATATGACTGGAATCCAAGGTTTCCCAGGTCCTGGGATGAGTGCTCAAAAATGTGACCTTTATATGAAAGACCTCTGAAAGCAGTTGATTTTTTTAATCCTGCATAAATCATGACACTTTAAAATGGAAATTCATTTTAGTGCCTAAAGCCATTAAAATAGACCATCACAATAGAAAATGTTTTAGGTACACCTCTTTCCTTGTCATTTGTGCTTGCCTGGTTCAGCCATCACACTGTGATAGCTGCTGCTCATCTGGTCGGGGGAGTGTTGCTCTCAGTGTAGCTCTGGATCATTTAATATATAACATTAGGCAAACACCGAAGCTTGTGACCTTGATCTTAACAAAAGTTTGGACAAAAAAAGGAGATGAAAGAGGGAGGCCCAAAAGAAACTGCCCCACACAGCTGCTTGCTCACTCCCTACCAGCAAGATGGGGGAGAGAACCAGAGGAGTAAAAGTGAAAAAAAATCTCATGAGCTGAGATAGTTTAATACGGAAAGCAAAAGCCACACACATAAGCAAAACAAGGAATTGATTGATCATTTGCCATGGGCAGACAGGTGTTCAGCCATCTCCAGGAAAGCATGTGTGACTTGGGAAGTCAGATGCCACCTGAATGTCCCCCCTTCCTCCCCCAGGTTTCTGTGCTGAGCATGACACCATATGGTATGGGATATCCCTTTGGTTCAGTTGGGGTCTGCTGTCCCAGCTGGGTTCCATCCCAGCTCCCAGTACACCCCCAGCCTCTTGCTAGCAGGGCAGTACAAGAAACAGAAAATGCCTCGCTGTGCAAACGCTGCTCAGCAATAGCAAAACATCCCTGTGTTATCAACCCTGTGTTCAGCAGAAATCCAAAACAAACCCCATACTAACTACTGTGAAAAAATTTAACTCTATCCCAGCCAAAACCAGGACAGCACATTACTACAAATCCCAGGAGAGCTCACCAGTTATTTTCCAAAATGCCTGTTAGAGTCAGGAACTTAACTTAAACTTTCAAAGGAAAATAGACATTGAAAAAATTGATGTCAACTAAAATGTCCCTGAAAATAGGAGGAAATGAGTGCATAGCTGTCCCCTGCAAGGCACAGTAACCAGACAGAGCACTGCAGCTTGCCTTGCACGAGGAAGTTGTCTACAGCTCCTGTCAGCAGAGGGATTGCCTTTCCCTGCCCGTGGCTCTGTTGAAATTGATACAGCTCACGCTTCACTTCTGAGCTGCACTGGGAATCTCTGAACTCCTGCTAACTAAGCAGACCTCGGCTTCAGAGTAATGCCCACTCTCAAAAAAGCAATCCCTGCTCTGATGTTAGTTGGATTATAAATTGAATTTAGCCAAACATATGGTTATTTTCCCAGATCAGATATGAGATTTCTTTATTTTGAAAATGGGAAGGTTTGTACATGAGGCCATTAACAGATCCAAATTCCAAGTCTACTGGTCTTAACAGTACTGTTCATTTGGGGATACAATGCACTTCCTAGCTGTTTCTAAATCCACAGGAACACAAATTCTGCACTCAAAAAGTCAAAAGAACCTGTTCTTTGAGCTTGAGTCTGAGATTCCCACTGTCCTTCTGAAACCCCACTCTCAGACTAACCCTTTCTTGTGACACAGCATCCATACAAAAGATGTCTGTCCTATAGGGACCCAGCAATAAAATAAAAGCCTTTTATTTGTTCCCCCTCCATTTCATACACTCTCAATCCCAGAATGTCTTGAGACTTGATTTTCTTAAGGATTACTTTGCAAGCCTTCCTCCCCATAGAAAGGCTAATGAAACTCATTAATTCCTGGAGAGGTCAGTGGAAGCTAAGCAGGGATCCAGAAGTGACACATAGTCCTTCCATGTGGCCTCATCGGTGTTGAGCAGAGGGGAAAGGTTACTGCCCCGACCTACCGGCAGCATTCCTCCATCCTGTCTCAGGACAACAGGAGTCACCTTTGTGGCATGGACGCATCACTGGCTCATGATGAACCTTACATCCACCATGCCACTGAGGTCCTTTTATCCAAAGGTGCTTCCCAGCTGGGGTGCCCAGCAGGTACAGATGCTTCTTGTTACAGAATCACAGAATGTTCTCAGTTGGAAGGGACCCACAAGGATCATCGAGCCCAAGTCTGAAGGGAATGGCCCATACATGAACCCATAATCTCAGTATTATTATCACCATGCTCTCACCAATCGAGCTAATCTCGAGGGCCTGGTGTGTGGGGCTGTTCTTCCCCAGGTACAGGACTTTGAAATTCTCCATTTTGAACTTCATGAAGTTCCTACCATAAGAAACATTGAAATAAAATAAATGTCTTATAAATAAGAAACCATTTAGATAATTAAATATTATAGAGGAAGAATGTATTTGTTGTATTTCTGTCTTCCTAGAATATTACCTATGCCTAAGTCATTCCTGATAGACATTTGCCTTTGTTTTGATGAGCTTCAGAAATGAAAACTTGGCAATTTCTCCCAGGCACTTCTTCACTCTGAAAAGGTTTTTCCTGATGCCTACCCTGGAATTTTCCTTGCTGTAATCACTGCTTTTCCTTCATGATGGTTTTTGAAAATCATCAAGTTTCCTCTCTCCCCTATGAATCGTCCCTTTACTAAGATCAAAAAAACCCACTTTATCATATATTTTTGATTTTGGATCTTTTATTATACTTGTTACATTCTCCAGTTTTTGTGTATCCCTCTTAAATGCATGGCCAGCTGCAACACCATATTTATGGCCTCACTTGTGGTCTGGGCTTTTGGTGATGATGGCTCCTATAGAAATTTCACACCCCAAACCCCCTCCCCTTCAAAAAAACCCCACAAAAGAATCTAAAATACCTTAGCCATGCAAAAGACTCATTGTGCTCACCAACTTAATTCAGCTTTAAACCTAACTATGCAAAAAACAGAGACCTGGGCTTTGATTTGAGTAGAAAATTTCTATAGGAGTTTTCTTCCTCCATTTCTGAAACAATATGTTTCAGCTGTGGTGGTGTATCACTCCTCCTCCCCAGGCTGCTCTTCGACCTTGGGAATTCTCGTTAGGCCTCAGCCTTGATTAATGACTCTTGGGCAGTTAAACTCCTCTTGAGCCTATCATAAACATTGTCTGTTCCCAGGAACTTCTGTTGCCTTAGAAACTTCTGTTTTCTAACAGATAGCCTTGGAACATTATCTTGTCTGAATCATAGCCCAATTGGAACAATATTGTTACTGAGGAAAGTTCAGTAATTACCACCTTGGATAGTAATTGCAGCCAGGATGGGGATTGGCAGATGATTACAGCCAAACCTTTTGTCACCCTCGAAACTGCAATCCTGAGTGAGGCCCTTTGAGCTCCCCTGGGCTGCAGCATCTCCCTCTGAGTGGGGTGCTTCTCAGAGCTTGCCAACTCTCAAGCTCAAGATAATTGAAGGATCATTGCTGAAAGGTGATAATGGAGCCTGGGCTAGTAATACCCATCCCCAACTCCTTTATTATTTGAGGCATTTCACTGAACTTGAGGAGAATTTTTAAAAGATACCTTTGTACATAATTGTTATGTCTGTGTGTGAATTGATGTAAATATACAAGTGTACTGTGAATTTTGCCATCTCTGATTTGTAGTTAAGCTGTGATTATCGTAAATCCTATTGTATCATTCATTGTTAAATCAGTTAATTAGGAAGGGTTGTTAAACCCTTTAGAGATAAGCTGTTGACCAAGTCTGTACTCAGCTGCATCTAGGCTCCTTTAGGAGTTTAGAAAGTAAGGGGTCAGCTCTGACCCTTGTGACTCAATGGGAGAATCTCTCTCACCCCTTTGCCCTTTTGTGACCCTGGTCTCCATGTAAAGTGGTCCTAATACAGTTTTCCTTTGTGTGCTTTATCTGTGTAGTAAGTAATAGAATGAAACTCATCACCAAGTTTTATGTCATGCTTTTGCAAATTTATATTACATGTGATTTTGCTAATACCTTTGATTCTCTAAGTGACCTAAACCACTCATTCACAACATCAGCTAACTGTGATTTCAAGCTGTGTCACTGCATTTCTTGCAGTCCATCTGCAGAGAACTTCACATGTACACTGCATAAAAGTAGGGGTGGGCATCCATTTTAGATATGTCATTTTGACTACCTCTGTACTCAGCAGAAAGAGGGAGGACTCCTGGAGGATGATTCATCCTGGGATAGTGTAAGTATCAAAAATACAGTGGAGACCTTTTGCCTTCTGAGAGCATTCTCTCTCTGCAGTAACCAGTGAGGCAGCCAAGTAAATTAGCTTAAATCAGACTTCGCCTTTAGGTGGTTAAATTGGCTGAGTGAAAGTAATTAGCAACAGTATTCTGTTGTGGAAAATCTTGTTACTAATGCAAAACCAGACATTAATGCAAAAGATGACCTCATGAAATACTATCCTGCTGACTGCTTTGTCAGTGTAACTGAACAAAAATGCTTGTAAAAATAAAAGAGACGTAGTTGTGGGCTATCTACTCAATAAACTCTACACACGCTTTGCAACTGGTGACCTATGGTGAATCTGCTGAAAATGCCAAGGGTCAAACTGCTGCAATATAAAGCAAATTGGGTGGTAGGAATTGGCTAGTTTTACAGAGATTAAAACAGCCCCTTGAAAAAGGTTTGCCTCAATCAGGAATCTGCAGCTCAGACCCATAAAGGTGCAATTTCTCCCAGTTTACATAGCACCAGTTTTTTATAGAATACATAATCCAGTGATTTGATTCTTCTGTAATTTCTGAGGTTAAGAATCCAGTAGGTTCCAGCAATAAGTGCACAGAAGTTGTTATGGTTCCTATTTTATGTTGGATTGTTTGGGCATGTTGTTCAAAGCCCATGATCTGCACAAGCATGACATTCCCAGGTATCTTACAGGTATTAAGCAACTGCTTATTGACTCACAAAATCAGCTTGTATTTAATGACCTCTGAGGTTAAGGATAAATATATTCACTGCTCCAGACACAGTACCCAGGATTGTTGCTGCCCAGCCAGGCATCAGTCACGACAAGGAGAGCTGGCTGTCCCACAGCTCAGCCCAGAGCTGCTGAGCTGCCACCGACCAACAGCTCCACTGACATTCATGGCACTGGTGACATGATCAAGAAGCTTCTGAATAGTCCCTGGGCCAAGGAGCCTTCATCTCTGTTTTAATTTAGGCTTATATAACTTCCTGTGCCAGTGTTTTCCCTCTTGAATCCTTGAGCTGCTAATAATCCAGGCACACCATACCTATAAAATTTATTTTCCTTGTCTCTGTATGGACTCACAGCTCATTTTCAGCAGTCTGAGCAGAGGCTGTGCAGCTGTGGTGTCAGAGGATCCTTGGTGCACAGACTGCTAAAGCCCTGGGGATGGGGGAAGTATGCAACAGAGTACAGAAAGAAAGAGACAGGCTTCACGAAACAGGATATGTATTATTGAGGTGATGGAAGAGAGTGAATTTGGAAAGGGCAAAAGATGCCTTTTTTCAGGGCATGAACCAGCTAAACAGTAAATTTGGGAAGAAACTGTTTTTATACATCAGTTCTTCCATGACAGATTACGTTATGGTTTCTGTGGAAATTTCCTTTGCAGCATCTGGAACCAGCCACGGGCAAAACCAGATCACATTAAGTAGGTGCTTGGGGTGCTCCTGTATTTTCAGCTCCTGCACTTTGTGCAGATGCAGAGATCTGTGTGAGAAGACAGCCCACCTGTGCTCTGCATTGCCCTGGTGTTAGTGAGCAGACAGGGATAGAAAGTGATTGTAAAAGATGGATCGATGCCTACTAATATTTTTTGCCAAGTCATCCAATATTTCATTTTTGAACATTACAGATGGAAAACAACCCACTTTTTCTTAATTTGTAAAGGATATCTATCTGTTCCCATATGTATGTGGCATTCTTATATAACTGATGTCCTTGGTGATGGTGGAATGAAAGAATATTGTCACGTTAATCTAATGTCCCATTTATGGGGTAGTGCATGGTGGTCCTCTTGCTTGCTTTAGATTTATTTCAGTACCAAGGCTTTTTGGCTAGTGACTGGTTATCAGTCTCCTTAGCATTAGTAGAAGTTTGGGGTTTTTTTCTATCTTTTCTATTTATTATGTTGACTTTGTAGAACTTGTGTCTTGCAGTTGAAAAACAGAGAAAACTAATTTCCCTCCTCAAACACCATAAAACTCAAACTTTTTTTTGAAAGAAAAATGTCAAGAGGACATGTTTTTGTTACTTAAAAAAAGGACTCAGTTATTAAAGGCTTTCCTTCATGTGTGAATTTGTAGTAGTTAAAGCTGCCCTCAAGGTGGAATAATTCCAGTAATGCAAAAATGTTGCCTATGAGAAGCCAGCTGACTGAATCGAGTTAACCTTGCCTCACATCCAGGGAATTCCTTTATTCCTCAATCAGAGAGTTTCAGAACCATTAGATCCTGTTTATTTTTATGTGACTTCTCACATTCCTCTTTGCCTCCCTACAATCAGAAGATACTATTTATTATTTTCATATTCATGTAACAGTAATGAAGGAAATGCCTTCATGAAAGTCAGGAAATACTTTTGCTATGAAATCTGGAAAATTCCAGGCTAATACGTTCAGGTTATGTCAAGGCCTAAAATTTCTGTATACTTTTCTATTTCTTTGAGCACTACCTTCAGATCAGCAGCATCTACACTATTCTGAGACAGCTGGGACATCTGGATATCTTGGTTGAAACTGCCAGATAGCTGTGGCTAGGCAAATAAGGGAAATTAAGAGGATAAACTGTAAGACATTGTGTAAGAGTGAAAAAATACCAAGACCAAAGTACAAAAAGTCTTATTTTTCATCAAAAACAATGTGCTGTAAGTTTGCAAGATAGGCACCATATCAGCTTAGCAGCATTGTCCCCATTCCATGACATTTTGCTGTAAAGACAGGGACTCACAGGCTGAGTGGCAAATCCATGTAGCTGATCTCTGCTGGCTGCCTTTGCAGGCTGCTGCAAATACAACAGCAGCARGAGAATTTTCTGTTTGAGTTGGCAGCCGGTAATGATAAATTTTAATTACTGTAGATAGATAAACATCTTGGAGATGATAAAATTTCAACATGCCTTAAAATTGACAGTGATTTATCAAACACATATATTCATATATGGTCCTTTTCTGGAAAAAAAAAAAAAAGACGAGACCTAGATGTATGTACACCCAGAGGCAAGACAGTTGAAATTATCTGCCACCTTTGATAGCCACCACTTCACTAAGCAGTGGCTAGTCTATACTCACATGCACTGTGATCTTCAGGCAGTGAGGAAAAAAAGGAGCAAACAAACAGGAAACAAACTGGGGAGAGGGTGAGGCTGTGTGTGGAGCAGAGGACTGTAGGCGTGCTAGAGGAAAGAAAAAATGACGATCTATGAAAAGCCAAATGGTACCTGTCCTCCTAAATATAGAGTAAGCACTGTACTTCTAATGGTAAAGAGAGTTTAGGAATTTTGCCAGGTCCCAGATACTTCAGGGAGATCTTTATCCAGTGACCTGTTCCTGCATACTGAGTGGGTCACTCTGTATTCCCATCTGGAACAAAGTTACTCAGAAATCCAGCTCTCTACACCCCAGCAGTCACTGCTAGCTTTATAGCTACACTGAGCTGGAATTAATAGTTTTGAAACATCTGTGTGGAGTGAGGGGGACAGAGAGGGAAGAGTAACATGGTTCCTTATCTTTTCTCCTCTGATTTTAGTTTATTTAAATTCCCAAGTCAATCTAAAAGCCCAGAAATAGTGTTATAAATACCTATAATAAATAAAAGACACACTATCTTGTCAGGTTTGCTCTCCTGAAATTTTGTGCTACTTGTCTACAATTAGAGTTGCAAGGAAAAAGCCAAAAACTGAGACAAGAAACTGGTCAACCACATCAGATTTTAATATCATCTGAAACTGTTTTAGATATGATACTGCTGGCAAAAACTCAGCCCAAATGTGAGTGTTGCCTGACAATGTTCTTCCAGCTGACTATCAAAAGGTTGTTTTGTTTTTTTTGTTTTAAATGTGACTCTCAGTGTTTGATAGATTTTTTTTCAGTTTCAATCCTGACTTTTTTTTGTGGCTCCTGCAGTACTCTTGTTTTGATCCTGACCTCTGTGTCTGTAGTCCAAAATTGTAATAGCTTCTCTGTACTATTTTTTTTTAAATTCATTTTCATGAATCTTATGTAAAAAAACTTAAAATCCTTAATTCAGTATTTAGTTTGACAGTTTTCTCTAAGGATATTTAAATGCTATTTCCCTCAAAATTATGTATTTTTCAAAGGTCAGAACGTCAATATTTGGGATGTTGATGAAGTAAGCCTCATAATTAAAATAACACCAACCAGGAACTGATTTGTGCTTCTTAAGCTTTAGCCACTGTAAATGTGTGCAATAAGAAATAATAAAGCTCTGCCTCCCAGGGTCAGGATGTAGGGGTTTTTTGTAATATTAGTCACAGAACTGATTACTATCAAATCATATATCAAACTATATATTAAACTATTTTTGGTGCATCTTGAGCTGTTGATGCCACACCTTCTTTCAGACATGCTGGTTTGTGCGTGTATAATGAATTGCTTCTCCAAGAGCATAATTCTCTGCAAGCTACTGCAATACTAACAACAACAACAAGAAGGAAGGAAGGTAATTTGCTGCCTTTGTACAAATGTTCTCAGCCAAAAATGTATCCAGCGTACATAAAGTCTATTTCTTTTTTTTTTAAAGCCAGTTTCAGATGGTTGAAGAAATCTGTAATGCAGCTCTAGTCAGGCTTGAGTAGTAAGCACAGCTGGACTCCAGACACTGATTCACTCTCCAATTACCACTACCCAAATTTTTTTCCAATAGGCTCTTTTCTGCCAATAAATCTCCCAGCTTCCCACAATGTACTGTCAGGCTGAGATCACGTCAATGTAGACAGAAAAAGTAAATCTACGTTCACATTCATAAGGAGGAAAATAAGGTATGACATTTAGAACTAACTAGCACCAGTAAAAGCAAAAAAAAACAACTGGAAAACATACAGACAAGTTGGGAACTTCTTTGTACAGATCACAGTGGAAATACTCTGCCTCTGTATTTACCAGGCTGCCCACTGTAAATCTTCTGCTGCAAGGAGAGGAAAGCAATTTGTACTTAAGAAAGACTACCCTTACTTAAAAGCAACAAGACAATAAGATTTGACTTTGTAACATGTTACAGCCAGACTATAGGAAAAAAACCCCAAACTCTTATATTTTGGTAAATATAAGAAAATATGCAGTGGTCTCTACCAACCCCAGTGTTGGTATAGTATGTGAATAAATAATTATTAATCAGAAGGAATATTTGCAATGTCTTACTGCAAATTTCAGATGTATTTTCCATGTTCTTGTGACCACAGCATGTGTATGTTACAGTTTTGGCACAACCAGATCTCCCTTTTACTTCAAGCTTACTACAGAAAATTTGGATTTAACTGAAAGATCCCAAGATCCACTCTTTCCTAAAACAGAGATCTTGGACCAGTTTTAATTGTATGGGTCCATATAGTGGATAAATTCCATGACCTGCTGTTATATAAGAAATATTTCCTTCTAACTATAAAGCCTAATTGAAAAAAAAAAGCAGAAAAATCATAGAACATATTCTACCTTTTCTAATTGTGTGTTTGCTCTCTTTCTGTGGACAATGAGTAAGCACCTTACAGTCACACTGTCATCAGCAGCACACAATTTGAAATGCACAGTTGTCACTGATGGAAAATGATCTGTCAATCAGAAAAACAACATAGAATTTGTATTGTTGAATTTCCAGAGCTATTACATTTTGAAGTAGTTTTTACAGATATTCAAAGATACAAGCCAACTGTCTTCTCAGTCCTATGCAGTATAGAAAAGATGATATCCCAGAGTAAAACAGTGGCTGACAAACAGGCTAGTAGAGAGTCCCAACAAGCAAACCAAATTGATATAAAAATGGGGTTGCTCTAGCAAAACGTCAGCCAGACATTTTTTCAGTTCGTTTGAAGATCAAAAATGTCAGGAGGAATGAGTTCCTGATATTTTCTTTGGCTCATAGTGAAAATTCATTAATATTCAGGCTATTACTCTTGAACTTTGAAGAGTCTGTCATAGCAACCTTGAAAAAAGTTGGTGAATCCAACTTCAGTTTACTGAGGGAGACAGAAACCTTATGAGGGAATGCAGATATTTTTATATCACTCAGGAAAATGCTCAGTAAAAATCGCTGAAGTAAAGCATGATGAAGAAAGATAAATGCAATGGGAAATTAAGCTAGTCTTTTTCCTCCAATCCAAACAATTTGTAAGAGGAAATGCATTTTTAATTTTATTAATAAAATATCATTTACCTGCCTCCCCCCCCATCCCCCTTACACATCATATAACTAAATGTTCAGAAAAGTGCTTTGATGTGTTCCTTTGAATTTCAGGACTATCAGGAGATGGCAGTGGGAAGATGTCGCTGTTGCCTACCTGGCCTAAGCCTACATTTGGAGGGGCAGAAGGTTGGGAGATGGGAGGTCTGCTTCTCTTCCCTGGACACTGTAAACCTCCTTGGATGGCAAGGCTGAGGGGGAGCCATAATGAAGAACAGGGTCTAGATCACTTCATCTGCAGCTGCTGAAGGTGAGTGCCTGGAGATGCAGGATCAGCAGGTCAGTAAGTGTCATACTCCCTTCCTACAGCCTGGGCTTTGTCAGTGCCCTGTGTAGAGTTTGCAGGCTGCCATGGGTATACAAAGCAAAAGCCAAGCTGTCCACAGGCCCCTAGATAAATTAACACTCTTTGTCTGTTCCCTGAGACTATCATCTCTTCACTTCTGCAAGGTGATGAGATTAGTTGGTGTTGGATGAGAAGCTGTAATTAGGTATATAATTACAGATTTTACATATTTATTTCCCACATTTAACAGTATACAGTTCATTGAGAAGGCAAAACTGCAGGCACTTAAGTATGTAATGCCATCCAGATACCCATGTAAGATAAAATATAAATTACGTACCTATAAAAATAAAAATATATATGAAGAGAACATACCCACAATTGAAAGCATTTGTAACACTATATGCTGTATACTATCTGCTACTATATTCATCAATACCACCTAAAATATAAAGTATACCAGTTGGATTCATTTAGATGAATTGTGATCCACCCTTGCTGTTTAACTGTTACCAGATTTGTTATAAAAATTTTAGGTCTTCAAAATATCTTGTAGCAATGATGAAGACACGGACACTCTTGCTTGGATCTAACAATCATTTATTGCAGTCACACACAGAATTCTATACTGTACTACTAAGCAAAGCTTTTATACTGAGCTAAAATGATCCTGGCTAAGAATATTCTTGCTAGCATTCTTGTTAACTAATCAAACACACATCGGCTGCCTGCCACATGCCTTATCACCTTTGTGTCACTGTTCATGTGCTCTCTTGCCCAATCAGCATTCCAGTCAGGTGCTGGAGGTTTACATAACTTGGTTTTGCCTGCATGTTGGCTGTACATTTCCCAAAGTGTTTTCCAGTGACAAAAATGAACAAAGGTGGGCAAAGGCCCCTTAACTTATTCTATAAGACTTTTCTGGTCTCCCATATCTCCCCCTTCTTTATTCATATATTCTAATGCTAAAACAGTCTGCATCTGTAAAGCTATTATCTTACTAAGGCTACTATTAATCATTTGTTGCACACGAGACAAGATACATGGGATACACATAACAATCAATAAAAACACACAAAGAATAACTATGCCATACACTATTAGGTGTTTAAACCATACGCCAAAGCTGAGGTCATCTAGCCAAGAAAACAACCCCCACAAATCACCTTCATTGCATTGCTGCAGCTGTTTAGTAAGCTGCTTAAGGTTACTGATGCTTTGGTGAACGGACTCTGAAAGATCACTCAGATTCACGCAACATATACCATCAAATTCCTCGCATCCATGGCCTTGGGCTAAGAACAAAAAGCCAATGGCCACCCTATTTTGTAGTGTTGTATGTCGTTGCATATTGTTAGGAGTCAACGTCTGTCAGTAATGATGAAAGAGTGGCACCAGTAGCATTAGCTTCCTTTGTGAGCCAGCAGCTAATTTTATTTAAAGAAGCCAAAGCATGACCAGTGTCTGTTGATGGTATTATGCTGCCAAAAATGCAATCTGCTGTATTCTGAAAGGTTACCTTTGAATCACATCCTTTGTTAGGAGAATGTGTGCTACATTTAGCTCAATGCTGTTCTGTAATAATTAAAGCAGTCTGATTTGAGTGAAACAAAATTAATTGACCAATAGTACATGGTCTGCTAACAACTCTACCCATTGTGCCTTTCAGGCACATTTTCCACATGTAAAAAACAAGTCTGAAGGGAGAGCGACAGCATCAATGACAGGTGGTAGTCAGACTTACCAAAGTCTGATTACACCATAAAGAAGCATTGCTGAAAATGCTCCTAGGAGACACATCAAAACCAGCACTATTTATATAAATTCCAGACATATGATTAAGGTAGAAGCATAGCGAGGCATGTAAAGTCCCTAGCGTGTTTAGTTCCTGTGGTTGCAAGGGTAAAGCTGGAAAGTTGTTCACCTTTTGTAGATCTTTGTACCATGTTTCATCCCACCCTGCGCTTTTTCACCAGGTATCCTGGCACCACCACCTGGGCTGCAATATGCCTGGTGCTGTGCATTCTTGCTGCACACTGCCATTGTACAGTTCACCAAAACGCTTCGTGTCGATGGGTACCCCTACCAAGCACATGCGAAAGGCTTCACTGGGGGTCGACACAGAAAGGCAGAATATCAGCATCAGTGAGAGTGATCCATGTGTTTGCTCTGTCCATTTCAGGGGCTAAAACATTTTCAGTGCCTTTGCCAATCAGGATGACACAACAAATCGTTGCACACACCATAAGAGAACTCACTTCATGTGATGACCTGTGAAGACACAAGCAAAAACTCTGCCCCGTGTTAATAAAGCTAAAGGTCCTGTCCTGGTTAACAAGTCCTTTACCATCACTGGAGGTCTGGGATGAGCCTTCGTATCAAAAGAATATTGTCTTTCACATGCTGTCTGGCCAACATCATCACAATTAGAAAATACAAGGCTTTTGCTAACCTGTCATGTCAGCACCCCAACTCCTCCTTTTGTTTGTCAAGCATAATTTACATGGTTCTCTGGGCACATTCAACAATGGCTTGCCCAGTGAGAGAGTGGGGATACCTGTGTTGTGGGAGACACCCCATTGTTGTAGGAAATGGAGAATCCATTCAGAAATATAAGTGGGGCCATTGTCTGTTCTAAAGGTGTTCAGAAGACCTAAAGTGGCAAAGCACATGAACCAGTGCCCAGTGACATCATAGGATTCTCTCTGGTGTGGGCAGTCACCATTAAAAAACGAGAGTGAGTGTCAACAGATACATGAACATATTTCAAGTGACTGAATTCTGGAACATGAGTGACATTGGTTTGCCAGAGAGAGTTGGCAGTCAAGCCTCTAGGATTGATGCCTTCTGCCAAAGGAGCTGAATCAACTCCACGGCAAGAGGGACAAGATAGCAAAATATCATGAGCCTGCAAAGAAGTTAATAGAAATTGTTTGCGTAAAGAGGAGTGTTTTGGTAGAAAGTCATGAGACAATTTGGCTTGAGCAAAAGCACTTGGCACAGTACCTGACATGATGGTGATATCTGCGTAATTATTACCTTCCATGATAGGGCCAGGCAAGACTGTGTGAGAGCGAACGTGAAGCACAGAAAGTCATGCTGTGTTGGAAAGGAGTCGCGGGAGACAAGCCTCAAGATTTCATGGTCAGCAAGTCTCAACTTTATTTTGGGACCTCTGCCCTTTTATAATCAAGATAATAAGCTCATACATATTGCAAAAGCAAAGCTCATCATTGGACAATGCAATAACGGTCAATCCCACCCCGATGTGCCTACTTGCGGTTACATTTCTTCATGCCTTTGCTGATCTTGCTTTTGCTAATAATAACGGTCACCCTCCCATATTGCAAAAGCTCCCTCGTGTATGCACTTGCGGTTACAGTTTCCTCATTCTTGTGCTGTTTTTGTCTTTCTCAATCCTCCCTTGCGTCTAGCTCAATTCTAGCTCAATCAGCTGAATCTCATCATGTCCTCCTTTACTGAACAACCATTCCTCAACAACATTACCTACCACAATGCTGTTGATTGTTAATCAAAATCCATAATGTCTGTAACTCTGAAAATAAAAGTGGGTTAGCGATATATCCTAAATAAGAGAATTCCAACCGAAAAATCACATTAGCAGCATATGCAGAATTCGGTTACAATATTAAGCGGTTCCTGCGGAAACAATTGAAAAGCAGATTGAATAACAGCAAATTCCAAAATTTGCACTGAGGCATTCTGCAAAATCAGCACCCTTTTATGCCATCGGGCAGAGTCACCTATATGCCGAACCATCATAGCCTTACAGGTTCTGCTGCATGCATCCAGAAAAACAGTCACTCTGTTGACAGGTGTCATGCTGCAGTGGTGTTTTGCATATAAGGGGAGGCTACCTACCTCCATTCACAGCTGATGTGAAGGGTAGTGGATAGACAATTGTCCTGAGATGTCTGCAAGTGCAACTTTGAAAGTTAGTATCTTCTGACAGTAGCCATGACGAATTGTCTATACTTGCAGGTACGTGACACGTGGATCCTGGTCACTGAGGTTTGCAGTCACTCACTACCTTTCACAATCAACTTCACAAACATCTCATTGACAGTCCACACAGTTTTCATTGCAGTGTGGGGTAAAAACAACCATTCTAATACATGCAAAGGATCTTTGTCAATAACAATCCACAGAAATAAAACAGCAAAGGGTTAAAATTCACTAGCAACTATGGCAAGACAAATGGGTTTATCAGGATCCCATCTCCAGCCCTGGCAGTTTTCAAAGACTTGAGCAGAATGCACAAGGGCGTTCTTAGCCTGTGGGGTTAATTGTCAATAAGAATTGAGATGGGGTTCCCTTTGAGTAATATGAAGAAGGGGTGCAAAAGTTCTGTAGATAAACCTAGAACAGGATCAAGGAGCCTAGTAATTTCTGTAAGCTATTGAGGGTCAAGATGTCTTTAAAAAGAAAGTTTTAGTGGCTGAGGGCAAGAACGGCATTCATTAGCCCAATGTTTTCCTTTTTTGCAACGGGGGCAATTTGTAGGAGGCAATTTTTTCCGGCCCTGTTGTAGAGGACACTCCTTTCTGAAGTGGCCAGGTAACCCACAATTAAAGCAGTCTCCCGCCCTTGATATCCCTTGTTGATTGGCTAAAGCCCTGGCGAGACAGGTAGTGAGATGGGTCACTGACCCCACATTCTGACAGGCCTTAACCATGTCATCTATATCATAAGTATTCCGATTGCGAACAGCCAATAATATGTCTTTGCAATCCCAATTTGCATTTTCAAAAGCAAAGTGTCGCAACAGAATAGATTGAACATCACTGTTATCAACCTGCCGGGAAAGCGCAGCTCGCAACCTATCCACAAACTCTGTATATGGTTCTCTGGGACCTTGTAAAATCTTAGCAAAAGACCTCTTAGGATCTCTGCCCACCCCTGGGAGTCGTTGCAGCCCCTGAAGTGCTATCTGGGTGACAATGTCACGCACATATCGAGGACAGCCAGTCGGCGTCACAGAGCGCGCGTACGGGCCATCACCTGTTAACTGAGTGACAGCAACAGGTGGATCTCTTTGCAACAAAGCTCTCGTTTGAATAGCACACGTTTCAGTGAAATTGGAATGCCAGACCAAATATTCTATTGGGGGCAATATAAGTTCCATGAGGATTTTCCAGTCTATAGGTGTAAAACCATAGATGGTACTCATGGACTCCAAATATGTTAAAACACGATGGGAAGACACACCACACTCCTTTACCAGTTCCCTCAGTTTGTCGATAGTTTCATAATCTATTTCTTCGTAAGCAGGCAGCTGACCTTGTGCATAATTAAATGGACAAGCAGTAATAGCTGGTAAATCCCCCCGTTTCATCTCAGCCTTTATATATTTCCACGACCAATGTGCTGTGGCATTATTCTTCTGTGAAGAGTACAAATCCACCTCTTGCCCGGGGTTTGTGGGTCCAGGCTTGAAGGGACGACCTGGGTCAGGGTTTCCATCCAAGTCAAGCACCACCTTAGGGGATGGCTTGACCCCAGGGTCATCCACTGTGTTGGGAACCACTACAGGAGGGTCCGAAGACTCAGGGGAATCAATTTTTGAAGTCATCCGGGGATGCACATCTGTGTGGATTTCTTTAAGAGTTGCCACAATAAGTCCCCAAGTAGCAAGGTGCTTAGAAGCATTGACATTGCCATTCTTGGCAATATGAAAAAGTTTCCGGCCTACCACCTGCCAGGCATCCAATTGAAAAGTGCCATCAGGGGGGAAATCTTTTACATGCGTGGACACCCAGTCCATCAAAGTAATCAGCTCAATATCTGAAATGTCTCTATTACGTAGATGCAAGAGCCCTTGCAAACCTTTGAGATTTTCTTTCTGCTCAAGGGACATTTTTGCTCTCATGAGCTTCTCACTGCTCACCTCAAGGTGATGGGTGTGCCGTATGAGTCCCTTGGTTGAATTTGCTGGTCGATCAAATTCTCTGGTCCAGTGGGGTTTGCTACTGGTGAGGTCTACTTGTTCCACTGCCCTCTCGTAAGCCCAAACTGTAGCGATGATGAAGACACGGACACCCTTGCTTGTATCTAAAAGAATAATTTATTACAGTTCACACATGGAATTTTATACTGTACTACTAAGCAAAGCTTTTATCCTGGGTCAAAATGATACTTGCTAAGAATATTCTTGTTAACTAAACACACACCAGCTGCTTGTCACAACCCTTATCACCCTTGTGTCACTGTCCGTGCACTCCCTTGACCAATCAGCATTCTCAGCATTCCGGTTTCAGGTGCTGTCCACGCGAGGTTTACATAACTTGATTTGGCCTGCATGTTGGCTGCACATTTCCCAAAGTGCTTTTCAGTGAGCAAAAGAGAGCAAAGGTGAGCAAAGGCCCCTTAACTTATTCTATAAGACTTTTCTTGTCTACCACATATCTAACAGCATTGTATTTTTTAAAGCAATTTGTTGTTAATAGCTGTGCAACTGATAAACTTGTTTTCCTAATTGGAAGTATAAATATATAAAACCCTTCCACTTTGTGTGGCTATACTGCAGGCAATTTTAATGGTTATTCAAAAGTTTGTAGTATAAATCTCAGCTTCTGAAATTTGTCTCAGCCTCTGTAGTTTTCAAAATAATAATGTGTGTACCAGATTTATGCATATTCACGTAGATGAGCTGAAGATAGTTTGCCAGATCTCTAACTCCTTATGCTGGTATCTCTTTCTAGTGGAGAAGAGGACCTCATATTACATGCAAGGGACACTTTTTTCTTTAATTTGCAAAAAAACTTAAGTTTCCACTTCTGATCATCACTTATATTTGAAGAAAGACCACAAAACAAACCCAAATCCAGAAAACATGCAAGTAAAAAAGCCAAACAAACTTGAGGTAAACAAGAGAAAACAATCAGCTCTATAGACATCTAAATTTAGGCAGTCTAGATATTATTTCAGAGGCCAGCAGGATTCTTCTTTCCAAGTATTCTCTGGAAAACTATTCCCTATAAAAGAAGAGCTTAAAAGGTAGGTGGAGGTTTAGCAGCTAGTTTAGGCAGCCTGATGTCACACCCTGATGTTTATTTTGTGGGGTTTTACTTGTAATGGCGGAAGTGCTCTAAGAAAGTCTAACACAAAGATTTATCAGCACTTGGAACACAGCTGCCTACTTACAATTAGGTTGGAACTTGGCAGTCTTCTTTTACAAAGTGGCCGAATATATGAACACACCATGTGTGTGAGGACTGAACAGGACATTTTTTCCTCTTCAAGTCAAGGACTTAAAACAGGAAATCTTCCTAGCCAAGTCTGTATTATACAAGACCCCTTATCAAACACCAAAAAGGCTGAATGGAATCCTTCAACTGCAGGGTTTCTTATAATGGAGACAGAATAATATTCAAAAATTTTCAGACAATAAGATATTTTCCTTGTAAAAATACTTTAAACTTTGGGATTTTTTTTGTATTATTCTGAATCCTGACAAATAATTCTTTATCTGATTTAAGAAAGTTAAAAATCCTAGATACATAGTTATGTCTAGTTCTTATGTTGGGTAGCAATACCTTTGGAGTTAATGAAATCTTTCAATTACCTACAGGTTACTTGATAGAATTCTTCACTGCTATGTGGCTAGAAATTTGATAATTCTCAGCACAGTCTTAGATCTCTAACAGTAAATACTACATGTTATATGTGATAAAAGCATTTTCTTCTAGTAAATTAGTTTAGTGGTAATAAATTAGTTTAGTGGTAATAAAAATCCAAGAAAAGAAAACATCAATATCCCTACAAATAAGACAGATTTCGGAAAACTTCTTTGAGTGTTTCAGAAGCTCACAATTTAAATATGATAGACATACCAGAAAGAAGGAGATCCTTATGCAGCAGATTAATTTAAGTCTGGAAATGAATTCTACTTTCTTGGTCCTGATCCTGGATTGTTCAAACCTTCCCCTGTCTGTTTGGAAACAACAGAGCAATGGCTGAGCTCAAGCTGTGTTTATGCTGACCTGCCAGGATGTTTGTGTTGTCTGGTTGCTGCTGCTCCACACACAAAAAAAGACCGAGTTCTGCTTTTCTTTCCCATGGTAGAAATTGGAATCTCCCTCTCTTTTCTTTGCTCAGACTCTTAATTTCTCAAATTTCTAAGCACATCTTATCTTTAATATTTCAACCCTTCTCTTTAACATTGATTCAATGCTCAAAAGTTACAACAGAATGATTGAGAAAAAAAAACCAAATCAACTCCCCCTGTCCCCCAAGCACTAGCATGCAGGTGACAGGCAAAATTATTTCTAATACATGGAGCATCTTGTAAGGAAATACGAGGATAACAGCCTTTTGGAGAAAGCCTAGTGCAGGAACAGGGCAGATTTTGCCTCTGCATGTACCCTCAAAAATTATGCTAAGAGACCAAAAACATGATACATAATGAAAAGAAAAAAGATGCCATTAACATACTTGCTACAGAAGCCTAAACATACTGAAGAAGATGCATGCAGTGAGAGGCAGAGGTGGATGACAGACTTACCTGTCAGGATAAATTTAAGAAGATTGTGAAGATGTGTGGGGATACAGCTAGAAAGTAGAAAACTCTAGATGTGTCTTTGTCAGGTGACGGTCAGTGATGGAAGAGACAGGGCAGATTGCTTGCATAAGGGTGCAATAAGTTGATTTTACTGATACAGAGCTGAGTATTTGTACTTTTTCAGCAATAACTAAAATTAGATCCTTATATAAGCAGTAATCAATATAACAACCATATCTATGTTTCTTAACAACACTGCAAAACTAAGAGCTAGCACTAACCACCACAAGTAAATACCAAATGTGCCATTCTCCTATGATAGTTACTTCATGGTAGGCTGCACTGCTCGCCATGGTTTGTGGCCTAGCAATGTTACTGAGCTCATTTCTGACATGAGTTGAGCAGTGCTCTCACTTCTGCATGAACGAACAATCCTAGATTTATTCCCCAAATAGATTTATTCCCCTGTCCAAGACTCTAGTGCAGAGGCAGTTAAGCAAATAGAGAACCACTGGGCTCTGGCAGATTAGCACTGGCCACTCTGATAGTTAATATATCAAAAGTGGGAGCAGCAACTGTGCAGCAATATATATTTAATGCAAATAAGGATTTAGTGCGTGTGACTGACACAGGCTGTCAGCTGGAACAAGCACAAAAATGCAGCTAAAATGCAAAGAGTAAATTGATTCCATTACCTCGGTAACTGGAAGATCCCAAGGCAGAGACACACAAGCAGGAGAGCAGGCGCTGTTGGGCTCAGTCCATCCGAGTGAAAGACAGGCCTGCTGTTTGCAGCAATTTATCAAGTTCACCAACACACTATGATCTCCTCTGTTTGGTTTTTTTTTTTTTTTTTTATGATCTCTGAGCTTTGACCCTCCCTCTCCCAAAACCAGGGAGCTTAAGCATGTCTGTGAGAGTGCCTCCAAGTATTTCAAAACACCCACATTATCGCTACATAGAAATGCTTCTCAAAACAGAGYATAAACAACAGTAGTCATAATATACACTGTTATTCTCCAGGCCTTGACATTCTCAGCTGCAAGGTCACTCGAGCAAATCTACAATCTTCCTCCTCATTCTCCTTGCCATTCTTCTGCATTTAACCCTTTCCTCCCAACAGTGAGTTAATGCAGTAGCAGAACAGTTTGTAGTCCATGCTGCACTGAACTGTGTTCGCATGCGATGATGGGAACAGTTTGACAGCTGAACATATGGATGTTGTTGTGAAACATTTGTGAGGTGGGTTGTTACGACATCAGTAATTCTTTTAAAAACTGCTTAAAAAATCAGCCCCCAATGGTCATGTTACTGTGGGAGTAGTGAAAATATACTTAGAAAAAAGTAACCAAAATATAGTGAGAAATATAACCATCTATAGGTTGCAATTGATGCATGCGTAGGAAGGTTTGACTTTTGAAATCTGGAGGGGTTTTACCCCAAGGTGAAAAATTTTTGTCTATTTTCCTAAGAAAATTATTTTTGTGTGAAAGGGTAAGGCCTTGCATTGTAGGTTTTATTTAAGTCTAGCAATATAGATGTTCATTTTGATTCTTAATTTCTGATGAAGTAAACTTATGTATGACATTTTGCAATGCTTTTAGTGTCATCAATTAACTGAAATGTAAAAAAAACCCAAACAGAGTAGATCTTCACCGAATTACAGGCAATTTGGGGATTTATATGCAGCAAGAAAGGGGAAAAAAAACCAACCTGGAAGTAAAACAAACAAAAGAAAAGAAACCCCAACAGATGTAGACATAGCTGCCAATGTGTCAAAAAATCAGCAGGATGTGGTTCAGTCGAAATAGTGAAGGACAGCAAACTGCATACCATGGTTTCCAAAGGTGTGGTGCCTCATGTGCCAAAACCTAAAACATGAGTAGAAACTAAACTAGGATGAAATGCATCTCTGGTTTCTGCTGTTCTCCTCAGCATTGTCACTCTTCCCTCACTCTGGTCCAGGCAGGGTCCAGCACTCCAAGCAAATGTGGAAACTGATGAAACTCCATGACCTGCCCTGCACTGTGCATTGCCAATCTTTGTAAGATCTCTTGGGTATCTACACACCCATCAAAGGCAAAAACTTCGCCTTTTGTAAATATTAGGAAGATTTGGGCCGATGCACTCCTTACTCCTAAGCAACTCATGCTGCAGCCTGGTGGTGAAGGGAAGAGGCTGTGTGAGAGGAGCAGGTAGTTGAAAAAAAGGTTGGATTTGGATTGAAGTTTTTAATATATATAAAAAAAGGATACGAACTTGCTTTTGGTTAAATATTAAATATTACAAAAATATAAATACAGAAAAATATATCAACGGAATATTTTCCCCTGGAAAACTAAAGAGGAGTCTTGGACAATGAAACTTGACTTTCTATCCTGCTAAAACGTTCAAATATTGCCGAGTTCTGAAGAACTCGCCAAAGCATTGATTTCCGTCACTCTGTTGGCACAAACCGTATGTCACTTCACCCCTTTACAACCGAATTTCTTGCAAGATCATTAAAAAAAATTTTAAAAATCGGGGAAAATTAGAAAATAAGTGGCATTTTGTGTCAGGGACATAAAACATAACCTCAGCTGCAGCAAAACAGCACAGCGTCAAAATTAGCCATCCTGCAGTTCTCTTGAAAAAGTGACAATATTATAAAACTGTATAAAGTGTAGAACGTGCCGGTGCCGGAAGCCGCCACGCCAGCTGCGGGCGCTGCCCGTGCCGGGACCGCCATGGAGGGTGTGGGCACTGCCAGCACCGCCCACCCGTGCCCTCAGCCGACATAGCGGGTGTGGGCACCGCCGGCACCATCCCTCCCGAGCCCGGACCGCCATGGAGGGTGTGGGCACTGCCAGCACCGCCCACCCGTGCCCTCAGCCGACATAGCGGGTGTGGGCACCGCCGGCACCATCCCTCCCGAGCCCGGACCGCCATGGAGGGTGTGGGCACTGCCAGCACCGCCCACCCGTGCCCTCAGCCGACATAGCGGGTGTGGGCACCGCCGGCACCATCCCTCCCGAGCCCGGACCGCCATGGAGGGTGYGGGCACCGCCGGCACCGCCCATCGTGCCGGGACCGCCATGGAGGGTGCGGACACCATCCCGCCCGTGCCCTCAGCCGACATAGCGGGTGTGGGTACAGCCAACATGGCCCCGCCCACCTGGCTGCAGCAGCCAATCACCGCGTGGCAGGCGCGGCCTCGTGCGGAAGTGGGCGTGGCCGGCGGAGCGCGGGAAGCCGGGGCGCGGGGCCGGGCGGGCGCGGGTCGCGGTTTTGCCGGGTCGCGTCGGGCCGGGGCGGCGGGAGCGGGGCTCGGGACGGGGCGAGAGGCAGCCCCRGGGCGGGGGAGATGCAGTTCTCCAGCCGAGAGAGGCTGAAACATGCGCGGCTGGCTGGAGACAGGCGGGAGCAGTACCCTCACAGCCTGCAGTTCTACCTGGAGCCCCCCACGGAAAGCATCTCCCTGGTGGAGTTTGAGAGCTTTGCTATCGACCGCCTGAGGCGTGAGTAGTGTCTCTCCGTCTCTCCTTCCCCCTTCCTCATCTCCCTTCTCCTTCCTCCTCTTTTCTCTCCTTTGATGCTTTGAATCCTTCCTGCCATGGCTGTGTATATTTCTAGCAGGCCTGGGTGCTCTCTTCGCCTGATATAAACTGGAGCTGGGCTGGCTGCTCGTGCTGCCGTGAGCTCTCGCTAAAGGAAAACGCGTTGCTTTGGGTCTTTCGGAGAGCTGAGACTGATTTCACAGTGATCGTTTGGTGTGGCTGTCGGGACTGTGTAGTTTACATCGGTGGTTTTTATGAGCAGATTTCACTTTCTGTGTAGGTGTTGTGACATATTTGATGTCTTAGTACTGGGATTCAGGTCGTTCTGGGTGGGAGCCAGGAGTTCACTGAAGTCCTGAAAACTGCTGAATCCATCTGTCCATTAGAGTGGAAGCCCATATTCATAGATTGATCCCTCAGAGTTAGCTGTCTCCCTTTCCTTGTTGACAGGAGGGATCCCAGAATTGGGGCAGCTGTTCAGAACTCACTTTATCCTCCGTATTTCTCACCCTTTTGCWCCTCATACCACTGGAAGCAATTCCCGTGGCCTTCCCCGAGTTCRTGCCTTTTCCAAGTTGTGATACGTGTCCATCTGTTTTCTGCATATTGTCTCTAACACGGACCTATTTTTTTTTTGCCCAGTGCTCAAAGTAGTTGAAAACCTCGGTGTGAGCTATGTAAAAAGTGGTGATACATACAAAACTAAGCTGGAGAATGAGCTCCGGAAACTAAAGTTTCCCTACAAAGTAAGTAAAGATCAAAACATGGAACTCTCTTTTTGTTTTCTTTTAATCGTTCAAAAATGATGACCAAAAGTACAGGTGATGAAATGCTATTTCTAAAACTGCAGTTCTGTCTTTTTTGTCAGAGATGAAGTTTTTCTTTGATGGTATGTATTTCTTTAAGGTAACCCCCTTCCTCAATAAGTTTGCATTTATTGTTTAGAAGAGGAGTATTGATACACTTAAACAGCAGTGGTAAATCGACTGTGAAATTTTATTCTGGGAGAGATTATTTCTCTGAAATAATTAAAATATGTTCTATAGGCTTTGGCTGAGGATGATTATGAGGCAAGAAGAAAAGATCATATCTCKCATTTCATACTACGCCTTGCTTACTGCCAGTCGTAAGTACTTTTTGAATTATGCTGTACTCTTGTTAATTTTAAATRTATACAGATACTGCACTGCTTTATTACAGACATTACAGATGCTTTAGAGTTGCATGGCCATTAAAGAGAGAGATAGGCTGAAGGAGAGGTATTTTTGCTAGGAATCTGATTTCAGCTGTGGTGAAAAGGGATAAGTGAAATCAAAATCAATACCTGGAATTTCTAATAACTAAAAAGATATACAAACCTTTGGCTTTTAAACACTTAGTGTTGATTTGAGTCTCTTGATATCTTTTTTTAAAAACAAAACCTCATCAGTAATTGAATGTTTGTCAGGTATTTGCAGTGATGGATAGTATAATTTAACTTCTGTATGTGGTAACTGTTGATAACTGATCAAAGATTTGACTACTTATATAGACTTTATATTATTGTATATAGAGTACTGTTTCTGACAGACTAAAAATATCATCTGAGTTCAAGATTTCCTCTACTGYCTCTGGTTTTTGTCCAAATTCATTGTTGTGGGTGGTTGCGGTACAATTTTTTTGTTACGTGAAATTTCTCACAAAAAGTTAGTCCTATAAAGTGTATTCTTTTTGCTTCCCCTGTAATTTTTTGGATGAAATTTGAGGTTGTCARTGCTTTATATCTGCGATTAGTTTTGTTACACATTTGTTTGAACTCTTTACTCTTTATCATTACAGTTTTTTTAGAATTAAAAGTGGCAAATATCAAGTATTTGTTGAATTGTTGGTTCAATTGCACTTAGGGCTGCAATGTAGTTAATTTTAATTAGGTGGCTGTGGTAGGATGCATATTGTGATACTGTGATAGCTGACATTACTGAAGTGCTGCTTCTGGATGGATACAGATTTGTWAGCAAAAACAGACAGTGAAGGTGAGTAGGAGGGATTGTGGTCTAAGCCAAGATATGAAACTGGAATAGATAGGACTTTTCTTTGAAATGGCTTTGGGTTCTTGCTGCAGAACAGGATCAGAGATCAGAGTAGGAATTAGCAGAGGCCTCAAAAGCCTTGCTCCAGAYGGTTGAAACCTCACCATGACAGGCCCTGGGTGACTTTTAAACACCCTGAACTGTTCCAGATCATTCACATCCCATCCTGTTGTCTTTTCAAAAGACATCTGAGCTGTGCTGAAGACAGTTTGTCAATGTGTGTGATCAATGAGTCTGCTAGATCTGTGATGCATGGACAATGAGGAACAGGTTGTGGATGTGGAGATCAATACCAGCCTTCACTGCAGTGACTCTGATAGTGTAGCTTGAAATCCTGCAGGAAGGGAGCAGATTGAATAACAGAATTGCAACTGAAATCCCTTCTGCCCTTCTGTATTCTATAATTTGTGTATAATTTGGGATTGTGAATTATAAATGTAATATTGCCTTCTCTTCAGTGCCCATGTTTGTTTTTTATAAATTCCCATAATCATACTAGTCCTGCTRATTTTCCCAGAAAAATACCTTGCTYTACCTGTATTGTAAATTTACCAATACACCCCTAAAAGGTAGTATCCTGAAGTAGTCTGGGGACTAAAATGCCCCTGAAAATGTACTGTTTTGTATTAGTAGCATTTTGAATAGTCAATTTAGCTTAATTCCAAAGCCAAAACTTTAAACATTTAGTTATTATTTAGATTACTTAGACCACTACTTATTTTGTGAGAGATGAGACGCTTTGAGGGTGTTGGTAATGACACATTTGATGAAAATTCTGCTCTTTGGTAGGTAGAATTGTCTGGTGTTGAGATATGGATTTCAAGAGATGTCTGTTTTTTGGTTGGTCTGTGACTTCAGGAAAGTGAGTTTGGGTCAAATTTACAGAAGGCAACATAAGCCACCCAACAAAAGTGTGAAGGTTAGGTGTTGGGCTCAGGAGTGAAATTCCTGAGGCTTTGTCCACTGAGCTGAGCACAGAGCAATGCATTTGTAAATGACAGTGGGTGGCAGMCTTGAGTGAAAAACTGCCTCGGTCWGGAATAACTAAGCAGGGACCTGGCTAAACATTTGCCTTTGTCAGTGATGGGATCTTTACCCTCCTGCCCTACTTGTCTATAATGGCTCCAGAGTCTCTGGAATTAATAACAGATGCAGATGCTTACTTTTCCCCAGCAAACTGTCTTTTTACAAGAAAGTACTTTTCTTTGAAAAGGTATATTTGTGCTCACTCATAAGATGGAAAATAGCATTCTAAGAACTATGAYGTGAACCTGTATCCAGTGTTTTTTATTCTCTCTTGAAAAGCAACTACTTTGGGGTTATTTCCGTTGTCTACAACTGACATGTTCCCCAAAAGATAAAATTGGGAGGCAAATAGTGTACTTCATGTTTTTATTACATTAGGTCAAAAAAATAAACTTGGCGCAAATCATTAATTGAAGATTAATGTAGGAGTGATTGAAAAAGTGCACTTAAATAGACATACCTCCAAAGTAAGTTGAATTCAGTTCCTGTGGCAGCTGTGTGTACACGTGTTTACATTTTCCTGTGATAGTGCTTATTTCAGTTTTCAGCTGGCCAACAGTGCCATCCAGGGGTACAAGTTTATATCGATTTTTCTTTTTTTGTCTATATCAGTCCTCACTTTTAAATTGGATTGTTTTGATTTGGTTTTTGTATGATCTGAAGTGACCAGCTCCACCTTTGCAGTCAGTTAAATCTGTAATATAGTCCTCATCTCTTCCTTTCTTCTGCCTTCTGAAATCCAAGACTCTAAAACTTATTCCTGTAAGATAGGGTATGTACAGTCTCAAGAAAACAGTCTCATCTATATCCTTCTTTCACACCTCTTGTAATGTCACTTAGATCTGTCAAGACCAGGAAATAGGATAATCTTGTTTCATTTGCTTTCATGGCAGATGCAGATCCAAAGATAATTTTATTTTCATGTGGACATGACTGTGTGCATTTTTGCTTCTGTCTGCTGCGTCTCTCTTCAGCAAATCAGCTGTGAAGAACCTTAAAAGTCGCAGGAGCATACATTCCATCACTTTCTGAAGATGGAAGAAATAAACTTTGCCTCTGCTCTGACAGCAAAACTCAATTCTCCAGGAAACTTTCAAACATACTTTTGTGCCTTTTTTTTGTTTGGTTGTTTTTTTTATTTGTTTGATTGATTTGTATTTGTGTCACATAACAAGGACATAAATCTTATTTCAAATTTAGCAAGGCCTTTTCACTACCCCCTGACATTTTTTTCTATATGATAAATTAGACTTGTGWCCTATAATTGCTGTCTCTTATGYTAGTAGCATTTCCTTTTGTCTGTTKTCTGTACCCATGTTCCCCTTGCTGTCTAGTGTAGAAAACTTAAACTCTGAGTAATCCCTAGGTGTTGATTGCCTAGTAAAGCAGTGATCTGGCCCATKCCCAGGGTTTTCAGAAGTCAGTGTTAAGTTGTTAGAACTCTTTTATTAGTTGTGGAATGTGAACTACTAGTTTTAAACTCCAGATTTACAAGCATTTGCATGCCTTTCCTGACATACTTCAATGCTCATGCTTCCTAACAAATATGCTGATTTTTCCTGCCCCTCCTTCGGATGAAGAATATTTCTATTCCAACCCCAGCCCCTCAAGTGCTGTTCCCTATTTAAGAGACTGTTCTTTTATATTATTTTTATAGTTGGGGATCTATGAACTGGTTTAAACCATTGAGTAATCTGCACACCAGAAAGTTAAATGGCGATAAATGAGGAGATATTCTTARCATCTATACTTGAATGACCTGCACTCCCTCAGCTTCAGCAGCAGCTTGGTTAGKTGTCCAATGACAGTGACATTGATTTTCATTTAAACTCGAGGTTTTGTTAATAAGTATTATTACTTAGTTTCAGGTGAGTGTGTACAACTTTTTCATGTGAATAATGAGTATAAAAGATGGTTGGATTTAGAAATTATGTAAATAATGGTCTAATGATGCCTAATGATCCCAGGAAAYTCAGTTTTAAAGTATATGCTGGACATACATAGTAAAGTCAGCTCATCAGCTACTTTGTCAGCTGTAGGATGAATCCAGGTAGATGTGKGTAGAAGAGATAAAGTAATATTTTCTTGTTACGTTAACTAAAACGGGTAGGTGGGATTATAGCCTTTGATTTGCTTTCCTGAAGAAAAGGAACAACAGTCTGGCAGGCCTCTGAAGCAATTATATTGAGTTGTGTTYGTGGTTTGTTTGSCATTTATGTSTGTGTGTTTTGTTTGTTTGGTTTCCCCCCTAGGAAAACAAATGCAGTATAAATCTAGGAAAACAAAAAATTGTCACATCCTAGGATTTTGCTACTGTCCRAGATGGCCACAGAAGAGCTGCAGCAGATCAGTCATTAATGCATTAATGACTTCCATTTTAAGTTGCACAGATTATTATTACATCCCAAGTACTGAAACTGTCCACAGTGTTATATTTTGCAAGGCAYCTTAACAGCCTTTCCATCTGGAATTACTTTCAATAATAATTACTTTTCTTCAAGCCATAKTTCAAGCAGAGGTTTTGTCCACAARACCACAARCTGTGTTGTGATTCACATGTTCCCTRTGGGAAAAGATGCTTAAATATTGTAAAGAGAACATACAAGACTGCAGTCTTTTCTGATTGAATGTGCATCACTAAAGGTTTCCGCCTTCGCTTCTGAGATTCTCAGTGTGTGGGTCCCATGCCAAAATCAGCATTACTGTTGTGTTCACTAGGTTTGAGGTCTAGTTTTCAAGCCAAGAAACAATGCATATTCAAAAWATATATAYATTYATTACYTTTTTGCAGTGAGGATCTCAGGCGTTGGTTTCTTCAACAAGAAATGGATCTCTTCCGATATCGCTTCAATCAATTATCTGAAGGTTTAATGCAGAAATTCCTGGAACATGTTAATTTATCATTTGAAGCTGTAAGTATGTTACTTTCTGTATTTATGTTGCAYGTGGTCATTGTTTTTTAAAAGTCTCATTAAGTAGTTTTGGCAATTGTGCTTAAAAAGTAGTGCAGCTATGGTTTCAAAAAAACCCAACCACACAGACCTTCTGAACTTGGAGAGTAAATGTGCATGAGGATTAAGTGATGTAATTTTGTGCTACAAGAGAAGCTCAGTCTGCTTCCGTCAACAAACACAACTTAAAAGATGTGTAATTTCACAGATAAGTCAACAAGGTTTACAAAARCTGAGAGGTATTTTTTAATCAAAATTTTGTGTGGATTAGATGAAAGATCATAGAATGGTTTGGGTTGGAAGGGACCTTAAAGATCATCAAATTCCAACTCCCTGCCATGGGCAGGGACACCTTCCAGTAGACTGGGTTGCTCAGAGTCCCATCCAAACTCACCTTGARCACTTCCAGTGATGGGAAAACCATGACTCCTCTGGGCAGCCTATGCTAGCATCTCACTGCCCTAACTGTAAAGAATCTTTTCCTAATCTAAACTTTCTCCTAACCTAAACCTACTGTCCTTCAGTCTGAAGCCATTCCCACTTGTCCTGTCACTACATGACCCTTGTGAAAAGTCCCTCTCCATCTTGTAAGCTCCATTCAAGTACTGGAGGCCACAATTAGGTCACCCCAAAGCCTTCTCTSTTCCAGGCTGAACAATCCCAATTCTCCCAGCCTTTGGTATTCCATCTCTCTGATCATCTTGGTGGCCCTCCTCTGGACTCATTCCAACAGATTGATGTCCTTCCTGTGCTGGGGACCCCAGAGCTGGAGGCAGCACTGCAGGTGGGGTCTCACCAGAGTAGAGTAGAGGGACAGAATCACAGAACTGTTAGGGTTGGAAGGGACCTCTGGGGAATCATCCAGTCCAATCAACCTGCCAAGGTAATGTCACCTAGAGCAGGTTACACTGGAACACGTCCAGGTGCATTTTGAATATCTCCAGAGATGAAGGCTTCACAGCCTCCCTGGGCAGCCTGTTCCAGGGCTCTGCAACCCTCAATGTAAAGAAGTTCTTCCTCATGCTGAGGTTAAACYTCTTGTGTTTTAGTTTGTGGCCATCAATTTCATCCCTTGCTCTGCCGGCTCCTCTGCTTTTGATGCAGCCCAGGATACAATTGGCTTTTTGGGCAGTGAGTGCACATTTTCAGATCATGTCCAACCTCTCCCCTACTATCACCCTGAGTCCTTCTCAGCAGGGCTGCTCTGATCTGTTCAACACCTGGACTGACACCAGAGACAGCCCTGACCCAGCTGTAGAGCCCTGCATTTGTTAAACTGCATGAGATTCCCATGGGCCCACTTTCCTCCTTATGCAGGTGTCTCTGGATGGCATTCCGTCCTTCAGCAATGTCAACAGCACCACTCAGCCTGGTGTCATCTGCAAACTTGTGGAGGGTGCCCTTGATCCCTTTGCCTGTGTCAGTAATGGAAATATTAAATAACAGTGGTCCCATGTGGACTCCTGAGGGACACCACTTGTCACTCAWGTCCATCAGGACTCTGAGCCATGGGCCACTGCCCTTTGGTTGTAGATGTCTAATCAATTCCTTATCCATCTAATGGCTCTCCCATTGCATCCATTTCTSTCCAGTTTGGAGAGAGTGATGTGTTAGGGCATCGTGTCAAAGGCTTTACAGAAGTGCAGATAAATGACATCTGTAGCCCTTCCCTTGTCCACTGATGCAGTCATTCACTCCATCATAGAAGGCCACTGGTTTGATCAGGCAGGACTTGCCCTTGGTGAGGTTTTGCTGGCTGTCCCAAATCGCCTTTCTGTTACCCATGGGCCTTAACACAGCTTCTAGGGGGATCTTTTCCATGATCTTTCCAGGSACAGAGGTGAGGCTGACTGKTTTGTAGTTCTTAGGGTGTTCTCTAAGGTTTTTAAAGATGGGTACAATGTTTGCCTTTTTCCCTTCACCTGGGACTTGTGACTGTCATGACTTTTCAAATATYGTGGAGAATGGCTTGGCAACTACGTCATCCAATTCTCTCAGGACTCTGGGGTGCATCTTGTTGGRTCCCTAGTCTGTGTTCTTCAGATAAGGTCTTAACTGGCTGTCTTGGCAAATAACACTCAAGTTAAAATTACCTTGCTTTCTTGGTGACTTGTGTGGTAATTCACCCTAAGTGTTGCAGTAATAAGAAGGCAGTGTCTRTGTTTGATGCTTGCATGGATTGTATGTCCAATCTGTACTCATCAGATTAGTGACTTCAGTTGAAAAATAATWGTGGTCAACAAATGTCTTTATTCAYAAACTTYGCTCTAGAGCCCTTGCAATCYMCTAACCACTTTTAACATGTGGCTTTTTTTGCTGTAGAAACTGCCACAAACTGCAGTCACCTGGGGACTTTGTACATTGTTCCATTTGTGAACATTATTTTATTTTAACAGACAATTTGATTTTTGCCTATTAAGTACGTGCTATGGAGAATGCAGAATATAAGTTGTCCAAAATTCTGTAAATGCTCTTAGTCCACAGTTGTTGGTTTCTCACTAGAACTTAGATTCAAAACTTTTCTCCTTTTGACTTAAATTCATTCTGTTYCTTTTGACAACTGATGAAACACCTAGAAAATGCCAAATCTGTGTAGACAAACTGTTGTTTTTGAGATGTTTTAGGGATAAAAAGGATTCCTGCTGTTACATACTGCTTTGTTTGTCTGAGTGGTTTAATGTCTGCATTAATGATYTTAATAACATTTTGCATTGCAGCTATGAACTGTTTTGTTAGGAAACTGCTGCTTTGCCTGTAGCTCTCAGTGTAAACCTGAGTTAATAAAAATTAATATGCAATCATCACTCTACYGAAGAAGCCTTTCTCTTAAAATACTGCTTAATTAGAAGGACTTAAATATTCCAAGGTATGTGGCTGATGTACATTATATGTTGCTGGATTGAAATGTCTGGAATCAGTACTTGTTGATAAAAGAGGATTTTGTGCAGTATTGAGAGTAACAGAGGCTTTCYTGTGTCTTCGAGAGACTATTAGAAATGCCATTCTCTGGTTCAACAGACCTTTCAGTGGAAGCTGTGTTTGTGGAGCTGTATTTCTGTTGCTTATTCCCCAGCCTCATATTGTCCTGGCACAGTTTCAGCATTCAGGCTTGTAAGAATAAATTAATGTTTGCAGCTTGCTGGAAATWGCTAGGAGTGTGGTTTGGTTCTGTGCTACTGAATGTGCCTTCAATATGTCAAAATGATGAAGCAGGTATTACTTTCTTACTCSTGTTGAGGCAACAAAGCATCGTTTCATTGAAAATCTACTTCYCTGCTTCTGCTTTCACCTCCTGCTTCCAGTTCTTGTGGGAATTTAGCAAAACTAATCCTTCTTGCACTATCAAGTATAAAACATTTGAATATTACTAAGGAATTCCACATGTATTTGAAACAGGCCTAAATGCTATGGAGTTATGCAGAGGCCACTACAAAAGCAAGGGCACTCTAGGGACAGTATTCTTTTCCTCAGTTSTATTTGTAAAAGGCTTTAAAAAGGAAATTAGGATGAACTATTCATGCTTCTCTGTTAGAAGCTCCTATGTTTTCATGCCTTACTGTGCATAAAACAAGATGGAAATCAAACTTTATGCTCTTCCTATTAGAAACGGGTTGGTCTTCAGAAAAAGGAAGTACTGATGTTACAATCAGTTTTCTATGTGGGTAAATGGATAGAAATTCTATTACAGAACTTTCAATTGCTTATGATGCACTAAGAAAAGTTAGTTAAATTTCTTTAAAGAAGAATGCTGGTGCCTCGCATTTTCAAGATAATGGTTCTGGTTTCAGAATTGTGATCTTGGAAAGGCCAGAGCTGCTRAAGCTTGACCTTGCATAGTCTGGCATAGCAGTGTTAACAATTCTTAGAACCACTGTAGGAAGTCATTCTCAGTGTTTASTAAAAGAACTGATCAACTCGTTGGGGAGAGGAGTAACAAATGGATTGCCTTGTACAGTTTTGTCACAGTTGTCTTCATTTACAGCACCAACAAAGTGAACCTAAAATTGAGAATTCARTAATTGTCACCTCTCACCTTGTTTTCTTTTCCTACATGCATGGGGAAGTGAGACTTAGATATATATTTTGCAGGGGTTTTGCAAACTAATTTCTGAGATTTTGTAAATTGTGGATGAGAATTACTGCTTGATAGAATAAAAAAAAAATCAATCCCACTCAAATAAGGAGTTTTTAATATCTTTGTATATTCAAGATCTTTGAATACTTAATAAAAGGATCTTATTTAGCAATTTTTTTAAAAAATGAAGTTGTTAACAACTAGAAGAAAAAAAAATCAGATTTGAAAAGTTCTTTTTTTCATATGATGGTCAGCTGTAGACAGTTTGATATGATAGTAGTTTTGATTTTATGGTTAAAGAAATTTGTAATCAAAGAGCAAGAGCTTTCTGAAATTAAAAATAGAAATGAAATTTAATGAAAAYGAATGTTTTAATTTTTGTAATAGGATTTTGTATGTCCAGTGGCTGACATTTGTGTTGCTGATGGAGCAAAATATGTGGCACAGGGCTTATTAAAATTAGTAAATACCTGCTCTGGGTAGTTTCACCTGACTAGAAAGATGCCCTTCACCTGGAAGAGGAAGGGTATGAACTTCATGGCACTCAAGCTAAACATGATGACTCCAGTATAATGAATTAGTGTTAGAACATACAAAGGATTATTATGATTCAAAATTTTTACAATGTTTGTAAAAATAAGCCTCTCTACATTTAACATAAATCAWGAAATTTGAAGGTTAGGTAAATTCTTCCTTGAAAAGTTTTTTCAAAGTTGGCACTGGATGAAGTTAGTCCATCTTTAGTATTCTGTGAGAAGCCTCTGGGATCTGGATTTCTGGGRAAAAAAATGAAGCTTGATTTGAGTTTGTATTTGAGACCCTTTTCTGAACTACTAATGTGTAGATTTGCATTTTAATCACTTGAAGGAAAACCTTGGCCAATCTGTTCTCTAACAAGTGTGGAAGATGCCYGCACTGCTGCTACTCAGCCTAGTGGAACATTGCCTTGGTGCTCAAAATTTTGCAGTACTCTGAAATACTATTTTTTATACCTACCAATTTGTGCCASCATGAGCAAGAGGTAAGAGTGCATGGTGCTGAATAAAATGTTGAGAAAGGAAGAGGGTGGAAGGAAAGCAAGAATAAATCTCTGCTTTAAGAGTATTTTCCCCTGATGCAGTGATTGGTTTTCTATCACAGTAAAAGGAGAATAATGGAATGCTTCTGAAGGTATTTCAGAATGTTTTTAGTCTGTTCTATACTTCAAATACTGAAAAAAAAGAAAATAAGAAAGGATTTTAGAGACAGTACTCCCATCATCCAGATAAATAGGGAAGGTTTTTATGTATGGCGTGTAATTTTCAGCACTCAAGGCATATTAAATAATCTGTGTGCAAAGGCAGTCACGTAGGGAGCATCGGAAATCCTTAAGCAGCACTCAAGAGGAGTAAATGCTGACATTTAAGGTGACAGAGCCCATCAAAGAGAATATGCAAACACAGGTGTGCAGTTGAGATTTACATCAATTTAGGAGATTAAAGTATTAAAATCTTACTATAAATGAGTAATTACATCAATGATGCCTGACAGTTTCTGGCAGTAAAAGGCACTAAGAGATTTAAAGATATTTAAAGGGAAATTTGTGAATATTTTAAATATTGTAGTCACTGAAGAAAATATTTTAATCTCAAATTATTCAGTATATGAAGGAATKATATAAAATAAATGGTTTTACAGGTGATACTTGGGCTTCAGCTACAGAGTTGTTCTTGACATGGTCAGAAAGTATCTCCTTTGAAGCCCTCAGGGTGATTTTCAGCCTTTTGTCTGTTTTACCTTGCATAATTTCAACCTGCCACTGGTTCTTAGACATCAAATGGAAGATCTGTCCTTTCAGCATCTGCAGCTGTAGTCTGTGATACATCTTGTGTTGACTTGGAAGATCTGATGAACTTCTGGTTCTTGTGAAACCATTTGGTTCTTGTGAAAACTCGCCACAAAACCTGTTCACTTAACCAGCCTCASTTTGTCCTTGGGGATGGTCTTAGAGTCTCTTCTGTTCAGGTGGACCACAATGTTCTGTGGTCACTTTCAAAATGCTGTGTATTTATTTATTTACCTCCTTTTATTTTCCCTTCAATTCTTTCAACAGCATTTGAAGATGACAGTAGCTTCATTTGCCTTGTCCATGAAAACATCACAGCTTTGCTTTTGAAGTTCCCTGCATTTGATATTCAAGTCTCAGAGTGGTGGTCATCATTCTGCTGCTTTACTTTCCTTTATTTTTAAACTAATGTCAGACCTAACATATTTCTTCTTGATCTGTCCTCTAGYAGAGAAAGGTAGGGCTTTTTCTCCTGTTTATTTGTTTGTTTTTCCCTTCTCTTTGTATTTGCCTTCTGTCTATCATTACGCTTTCTTGTTTCTTCTTTTAGCCTTTCTTTGTGTGRTGTTTTATTTCTGAGTGTCCTTTGCCATTTTTACAGCTTTCAATTTGAGATCAAATTTTCTTCTCTAATCCCGTTCTCTAGAGCTCTTGCAGTGCCCCCAGCCCCATGGCATTTCAGTATGTGATCTGCTCCTGTTTTAATGTACAGGTTAGGAATGAAAGTATTAAATTTAGTTTGATTGTGGAACTTGGCTAAGACATCCTTGTATTTTGAGTTCAGTTCTTCCACGCATGGCTTTTCTGATGGGTTTTGAACTCAGGTTACAGAAGGTTCAGTGGAAATGTTTGGAACTGTTTGGTCGTTTGCATGTGGAAGAGTCTTTTGGTGACGTCAAGGGTGTGTGACACAATATGACACCTGCTTTTTCCCGTACTCCTGAGGTCTGCTGCACGTGATAAAGGCAGTGAAATTGGCTTAATACAGTTGGGTTTGACAGTCACAGGTGGATTGCTGCTTGTCTTGTGTTTTTTMCTAAGTACTATTGGATGCTTTCATTTGTTGCTGTACCTTTCCAGGAATTTAACTTARATACTGGAATATGGAGTGGAATAGAACTCTAAATTTATTTTTTAGTGATATTCTGGTCATCATTTTGACTGTTCTGATTTCTTTATCTTTCTTGCTTCCAGAAGAAGTGAAAATGAATAGTTACTATCGTATCTCTGTCTGTGACGTAAGGATGTTGTATAATTTAATTTTTATTTCCTGCTGGGTTTCTGTATTATCTTTCTGCAGTGTGCAAAAGAAATAAACTTCTAAGCATAATATATTGGATACTTCTATGTTGCTGTTTCCATAGAGCAGAAAAAAAAGCACGTTTAAATTGAACTTTCTTACCTCTTAATAGCTTCTTGAAATTTAAAAAATATTATGACCTTTTGAATAACTTCTGTTTAGGTGCCTTATTTTTTGGGTAATAACCAGTTTTTAGAATCAGCTATCTTAATTTTTAGATGCTGTTTTAAAGCTCATTATTTTAATAAATATCTTGGATCATAGTGGAAGGGATCAGTGGGGAAGGAATGGCAGATGGGAATAGTCAGCTGGGGGAGCTAAAGGTCTTTAGTGCATCTGCAGGCATTTCAGAGGAAGGAATAAGAACTGCAAAATAAAATGGAAAGAGCAAAATGCATTAGCGATATAATTTTTTTCCACAGTAGCTCTTTGATGATGCAGTTGAAGTGCTTTTTTAGCTGCTTTAAGCAGYAGAAATTAAACTCCTTTAATTTCCATTTTTACGATCAGAGTACTCCTATGAGAGAGTTTCTGATAYCACTATTATGCTTTCTTCAAAAACATTTATCTTGGTTGTGGGGCAGTTGTATAAATATTTGTAGTTCAGCTTCTTGAAAAAATACTTTATGAYTGCCTTTATTTGATACAGAAGATCCCAAAATCAGATGTGGATTAATGAGAAGGGGGACTAGTCTGTGTCCATATTAAGGTCTGATACATTTGAAAGAATATTCARTATCATGTCTAGCCACTAAAAAACTCTAACTGTAATTATCCATTTTGCAACCAAGTGGTTTTAAACCAGAACGTTCTTCTGATATTATGGCTTTAAGTTTCAGGGACATCAAATAATAATTCTTCCTGAATGGGGAAATGCTTAAAAGTAGAAGCTGTCTTAGAGTCTATATCACTGTGTGGAAGCTTATGCCAAGCTAAGGCAGTAATTATGCTCAAGTAGGCTATGGTTTGCATCTGCTAAGGAAATGGTTCTGAATTTTATCTTACTTTTCCACTATTTAAATCTTGTATTTGTCTCTTTGCTTGAAAACCAGTGATCCTTGTCTTGCAAGTGACAGCAAAGGTCATAAGTGATGCCTGCCTAARTGGGAAATGTGCCTTACTGCCAAAATAAGCTGAAAAATATGTATTCTGTCATTTAACTCCATGCTTAGAGTCATAATAGAAAGAAAATTCTGTGTGGAAAGGTTTAGGAGTAGRGTGTTTAACTGCTAGAGTTTCTTAAGTAAGACAGTGAAACATGTACCATTAGTGCTTTAAAAATATAGTGAGTTATTCTCATCCCCAAGTAATTGGGCTGATTGCCAAGCAGCCTGGGCAATCTAGTGAGCTAACATTTTSAGGGGTGGGTAGATGGGATGAGGTTTGATTAAAATATTTAAACTTAAAATGAGTGGTAATATTCTCTCACAGACTTTTAAAATAAATCTTGATTATTTTTTTTTTTTGTGTGTGTGTACTGGCAGGATGTATGGGGGGGCTCTTTTATTTACTCTTCTCTAATGGATCCTTGAAGTGTAAGCATGACTTTGTTACTAGTTATGGAGAAAACTGGTGCATTTTGCTGCAGTAATTCTATTTGCCTGTATTTGTTTGCACATATGGTGTTGGTGATATTCTATAAAATTGTAAAATTGAGTAATAGATGTGATTAAAGAATATATAGCTACTGGGGATGTCCTTTTCACCTTCATAAACATAATGAATAAGAGTTTGTAAATGATGCAAAATGCTAATTAAAAGTTTTAATTTGGCAGTCATCTTGGTTTGATTAGAAACAGATGCTGATTATCTGCAGAAATCTAAATGGACCCTTAGAAGGTCTTTTTTTATTGCTTAAAATTGACTTGTGAAAACTAAAGTCAAACTGCACCACAAAACGTACAGTTACTTATACCCCTTTAGTGTGCTCTGGTACTATGATTCTTACTAAATGGCTTTGTGTGTTTCATCATTTGAGTTAAGTAGGAATTTTACAGTCCACTAGTAAAGCTGAACCCTTCTCTACCAGGCACTACATATGTTCTCTCTGGTTTGAAGTGCATTCTTTAACTACTTTGAAAAAGTCATGTGCTTTGAAACAAAAATTGCAGAAAAGGCTGTAGTAAAGATATGATGAATAAAAACATTCTTCCTCCTAATCTAGCTGAAAGCTACTAGACAACATTTGGAATACAGTCTGAATCCTGAGGCAGATGTTCTGCGTAACTCTGGATTTCTAAAGTAAAATTGAAATGGCAGCTGTGCCAAAAATGTAGTGGAAAATAGGATCTTGTACACCAGCATCTTCAGCTTAAGGTAGAAAGAAGTGGGAAGGGGACCCACACTACTTGTGTGATAATGTGCTCTTGCACTCAGTAGTTTACCAGGTCATATTGGACYGCCATTTATCTAAAGGCTTGGAAAAGGTGAAAAAAATAGCAAATCCTAACCTCATCCTTATAGATTTTCAGTTCTAAGCAGTTAGTAATTTTGGATCCTTAGAAGAAACTTAGTATAGACAAAGGTGTCATCAAGTGTCTCCWTTTTTCTATAAATATTGTAGACATTTTTTTGGGGAATGAAAAAAAGAGAAAATTGGGAAACCATTAGTGTTTTTTTAAAAATTATACCCTTATGTTGTACAAGAAGAAAATATATTTGTTGACTAATCAAGGTGTTAAGTTCTTTTGTTGTGGTTGAAGTTAATAGTTTGAAAAATGAATTTTTGTTTTACACAGCAGTGAATGCAGTAGCTTTGGAAGTGTTTATATTGTTCTTTAATAYAGCAGCACAAAAGCTGATAGGATGGTTTCTGCAGGGCGCAATTACATTGCAAGTAGAATCTACTAGCTGCTGTTTTGGACATAAGCTTCAGAAAATGGTCTGCAAACTTTGAAATCTATTCCCTGCTAATCCTTTAATTGAATCTAGAGAAACGCTGGTTAGCAAGTTTATAATTGCATCTGATGTTACTATCCTGATTTATAAATAAAAGCAAACTTGTTTGATGTGTTTATCAGAAGGGTCTTCTGTTAGCTCTAACATGTAAGTGGCAATGTGTCTGGGTAATTCTTTGGTAATTGTTTTGTTCAGCTTTCCTTTTAAGGAATATATGGAAATGCTAGTCAGGAATGTAAGAGACTGGACCTTTGTCACTGAGTTTCTCTGTGATTATGGAAACCATGAATCAGCTGCATAGTGAGRAAGATCATAAAATGTTCTTTCCGTGCCCACTCTTGATGCTAAAAAAACCCGCAAACAACGTTTCAGTTGATGGATAAGAATAGATAATAATTTCAAGTGCTGCCCTTTATATTTTTAGGTATGCCAGGAAGCTGAACTTGAAATGAAACATGAAGCTGTAGTACCATGGGAGATAAAATTTTCTTCTTGTTTAATTTGTGCTTGACCAAAACTAATGAAGAATCACCATATTTGTGAATGACAGATTTACAAGCCTCTGAAATGTTCTGTTTAAGTCTCTTCATCCTTTTAATTGTTAGGAGAGCTGGGAATAATGTCCTTTACTAATCAAGCTAGTATTCATTAACTGGCTGATTACACTTKAAATTGATGCTCTCAAATTTAATGCTATCTAGGTTAATATTTTGGTATTCTAGTGCAAGCTTAGTKTGTAGTGTGGCAATRGACAAGATTGATTAGGAAATGATTRTTTTTTCTGCTTCATGCCTAAAGTTGCATTGTAGGAAAGTATTGATTSACACCACCTGTTTTGGGGCGGTGTTGTGCCACGTGAGCACCAGATGCTCTGTGACTAAAGGCARATTTTAGGAAGTTCACATTCTGAGGACACCAGTGGCATGTGCATATAAATACCTGAAGCTGAGTCTCTTAAAAAGAAAAGGGTTTATKCATGGAGTTCTTGCTCCTTATTGGGAGACTGAGAAACAGTAAAACTGAATAGCTGCACATGTATAGCAGCATAATGTGTGCATGCATCTCTTTCATCTCTTCATGAAAACAGAATAGGGATATCAACTTTATTTTGAAGTTTAGGCCTACTCACTTACTGTGTTTGTTTAACCAAGCTCTGAATATTAAATTATTCATATTTTAATCTAAATTTATGTGTCTTTGTGTTTCCAGGACAGTTCTGTGATTAAAAATCAATGAATAAACTGCATGTAGAAAGCAAGAAAACTAGAAATAATGCAACTTGTGCCGAGTACTTGCTTCTTTCCCTTCCTCTCTTTTTCTGTCTTTATTTTTCTGAATTTCCTAAGTCTCAGAAACAAATGATGATCTGTTAAATGGTTTCAAGTTATGCTACCTGACCCACTGTCACTGTAAAGGGAAGATCCTTTTCCTGGTGTTCTTTGCTTGTGCAAAGCAAAGTCTGACATAATGATAACCATTTTAGTAAACTGGCTACAAATGAACAAGGCAAAACTAGTGAATTGTTTTCTGTGAGGTGAGAATCAGTTTCATTGGAAGGTCAGACTGGAAGACCATGGAGCGAGACCCTCAGAACTGTATTTTGTGTTTTTTAAAAAATATTTTGAGCAACACAGTATTTTATCTGGTGAACACTGAGTTCTATCASAAGTTAAGCAGCCTGTGTATCTTTCCAATCTTGATCAGAATCCTAAAAGCTGTATTTAATTGTGTTTAATTTTTAAATGATTACTGGAATGTGCTCTTGCAGCTGCTATTTTAGGAGGAAATTATTAAATATACAAACTATAGTATTCTTATTTAAATAATTAAAAAATCCCAAAACAACAGTAAAAAAGAGGTTTTTTGAGCTTCTGTGAACCAAGAAAAAATGGGATACATGTTCCACGATGTTCTAAATGCAGAGATACAGGCCTAACTGAAAGCTTGAGWGTGTYTTAAGACTATGAGGAGCATATTWCTTCGCACTGCATCTTCAGKCAATTCTRTATGAAAATGGTGAAACCATTAATGCCAGTAGAARGTTGTTTTTCATGTTCCAGTCTTTAGGGARGCCAATTTTATTTTTGAATGCATTTTKGAGTAATTTYCTAGCTTTAATTAGGGGCTARGWCTATCCTTGTTCCTTCTTCCTCTTTCTATCAGCTGAAAGCATGAAGGCAATGTGAATTTGGTTAAAAGGCCAGGAGCAAAATGTTTGTCGGACTGCTAAATGTTTGCCTAACATATAAGATGCTTGAGTATGTAGGAAGTAAATTATTTTACAGCTTTATGTATATTATTTATTTATTTATGTAATAAATAGGGCTTTGCAATAATACTTGTGTATTGTTTAAAAAACATAATTACTGATAAAACTGTATTTTTGGTCACACTGTCCACAACCTTACCTAAATCTGTAGTCATGGCCCATTAACCTATTTTTGTGAGGGTTCACCAGGATCATTTTTACCCCAACAATGTTAAATTGTTTGCTAGTGACATGCAAGAAAAATTAAAATGACTGTCACTACATCTGTAGAAAATTGATATGGTTAAATTACTAATGAAGAGCGATGTAGACCACATGTGAAGTATGGAATCATGTAATTATTTTATGTGTATCTCAAWAGTTAAATCCCTGTTGAAATAAAGTGTAATACTGAAAAAAATGATTCTGTTGATGAAATTGAGCTAATTGGTTTTGGAAGAGCAAATAAAAAGGAAACCCTTGCCATTCTCTCTTACTCTCCCCCTACTATTGCTGATCTGTCTGCAAAACAGTTTCTGTTTTAATAGCTCTCTGCAAAAAAACYCCACCCTGTCCTTGGCTTGGTTTGATGGAGATTTTTTTAATAAGATATCCTAGAAGAAATATAGCAGCAGTGGTTACAATTGCGTTACAATGTGTTGTACTGTTTTTATTCAAAGACACAGTGAGGTTTTGGAATCCCACGGTGGACTGGGTTCTCTTATACAAATTCTACTAAGAATACATAAAACTGTTAAATTTGAAAATGGAAACCATTATTTTGGAATTTAATTGAAAACTTAGGTCTCTGGTAGGTGAAAGGCAGGCTTTGCAGGCTTATGTGGTGACTTAGATTTATACTTAGACAARAAATAGATCATCTGGAAGGAATACTAGAGTTTTGGTACCACTGTGTGAAACTTGAATAGTTTCAGTGGGTCATGTTTGAAAACCAGGCAGATTTCAAAGTCTTAATAAGAATAAGATTATTAATGAGAATATTTTATCGATTTTTTTTTCTCATTTCCTTTACAGAAACACATTTAATTGATTTGATACAGCTACTGTGTTAAAGAAAAATGCTTTATTTACAGTCWGTTTTTTTGCTGAGATTTACATTTTTACACACAGAAATGTGCTATTGTGTATTTCCTCTCTCTTCAAAGCTACTTTCTTCTGCCTTGTTATAATTTTTATTATTTTTTTTAAAGCTGGTTTTCCTGAGTGAGTACTACATATTATATTGAGATGCAGACAAGGTAACCATAAGCCTTCTCAGCATTGCTGCCTTGGCCATTTCGTATACATYTATCAAATCACTGTTTTTTGCTAAGCTACCCCCCAAGTTTGAAATGAAAGGGTCTTTCCTRTGGCATCCAAGAAAAGTGTTTTGTTTTGTTTTCTTGGGTTTTTCAATTGAGAAGGAAGAAAGTTTTGTTTAAATGCCCATGTAATTGYGTATCAGTGTTGGCCAACAAATTAGATATTCTGTCCCATTCAGAGAAGAAAATTGCTTAAGCACATCCCTTCCCATGGAGAGGAAGGACACGAGGTGACTGCATCTTCCATTTGGATTCCGCACATCTTTGATGACCTGGGCTTGGTTCCTGACCAGCCTCTAAAAACTGCCTTGAATGCAAATTTATGTGAACTCACTGTGGATATTGGAGCACACATCCAGTTTGTGGAGAGCAGTGTCACTCAATGTGCTATGTTTTGGTGACATTCCTGTCCAGCTGCGTTTTGAGCGGTGCTCTGCATTCCGTAACATTTTAATTYCTCTCAGTCRGGGACTACTTCCATTATGTTTCATCAAGAAYATGTTATGCAAATGTGTGCAGTTTTGGGTGSCACAATATAAGATGGGTATAAMGCAATTAGGGMGTGTCCAGAGGTGTCCATGAGGATGCTGAAAGGTCGGGAGGGGAAGCTGAGTGAGGAGCAGCTGAGGTCWYTTGGTCTGTTCAGCCTGGAAGAGACTGAGCAGAGACCTCAGTRSAGCTACAACATCCTTGTGAGGGGAAGAGGAGGGGCAGGCACTGATCTCTTTCTRTGGTGACCAGGGACAGRACCCAAGGGAATGGCCTGAAGTYRTGCCAKKGGAGTTTTGGGTTGGATGTTAAGAAAAGATTCTTCACCCAGAGGGTGGCTGGGCACTGGAACAGGMTCCCCAGGGCWGTGGTCACAGCACCAAGYCTGACAGAATTCAAGAAGCATTTGGACAATGCTCTCAGGCACRTGGTRTGACTACTGAGGTGTCCTKTGCAGGTCCAGCAGTTGGACTCCATGATCCTGATGAGTCCCTTCCAACTCAGCATATTTTATTGTTCTGTAATGTGTATTTATGTAYGTGCACAATTTATGCTTTTTTATTAGGAAATATAACAGTAATATATAAGTAATGTCTTACCTCATGTTAGTAAAATAAAAAAGCCTTATCCTGAGGTATTTCAACAGTTTTAAAACGAATTGTTGATTTCAGATTGGTGAAGACCTGAAAAATGAATTGGCTTRTGATCTGTCTGTATCAACCCCTGGCTTCAGTATGTCTAAAGTAAAAGAACAAATGTACTATAAGGTAAGTAAAAATCACTGAGTCCCACAGATCTGCAATCATTCTCTCTCAGTTTAATGCAGTGTTACTAATTTTAAGTTTATATAATACTAACAGTTAATCCAAGTATCTAAAAGACAAATGAGAGTTCCTGTACTTCATGTGAGTATAAGGGTGGAGGGAGGGACTGGGAAAATGAAGGAAACTTCAAACTAGTAATAATGTCTTCTGTCCTCTTCTGCCATCCTTTACTTTTGCCTCAGAAATGATCTTAAGTTTTAATGTTTCCCGAACAAATAACTTAATTCAGCTGGCTGTCACATTGTTCAGGACGGACATATTCTCAAACATCTATTGCTGAAATTAGGTCTGTCTTATTGTATTAGTCAGATATTTGTTTTCCAAGAGAGCTAGGGGAGAAGATAAAATTTCTAATGTGGCTCACTGGTTCTTTGGAGTAAAGTTGGTTGGGTTCCAGATCTGTTTGTAAAACCCTTTGTATGTAGCTTACATGAATCAAATATTCCAAGATGTCTGAAACAGAAGGCCAACAAAAGTCCATTTTCAAATATCAAGTGAGTAAGYGATGCAAAGCTACATAATTAGGTCAATAATCATAGACACAAACTTTGAGGTAGCTTATTTTGCCTAGTTACATGACTTTCTGTAAGCAAGCAATATTTTCCCAAAAATAATGATCAGCTATTCCTAAATCAACATTTAATTTCATAATCTTTGAGTTTTGTCTGGAGACAGTATTAAAAAATAGAGAATGACTTAAAGCTTTACTGGTCCATCTTGAATCTTAGGGCTGTAACCRTTGTTGCTGCATTATTTTGCTATTCCACAATGTGGGTTTTTCTTCTTTCTCAGGTTGGACTTGCAGATGCTGTGGATTTATTTAGAGCCAGAAGAGTATTTATTAAAGATGGCTTCGCCTATGTGCCATTTAAGGAGATTGATGTGATTGTTTTGAATAACTATAGAACAAARTTGTCCAAAGCACTGGCGGTAAGTCAGATAAAGTCTGAATTTTACAATTCTTGTTGCATTGTTTGGTGACACTCTTGGACAACAGCCTTTTGAGTGTTTAAATTTATATGCTTCCATCTGGAGAATACCCTGACATTAGAAGTACTGACAGTGCAAAAAGAGTTCATTGGGGGCAGAGTGTTCAGAAGTTTCAAATGGTATTTAGCATATGATGGGCATTGCAAAGAAATTTGTGCTAGAGGATGTTAACAATTGTTTCTCACAGAGGTAGTAAAATGCCTTTTCACTTAACGTATTACCCCTCTGTACAAAACTTTTTTCTACTCATATCTATCTTTCTGCCCACAGCGTTTTGCAACAGTTTTTTTGTTAAAACAAGTAAAATAGTTGTGGGTTTTTTTCTTTGTTCTGTTAGTAAGAACTCAAGATTAGCTCATCTGGTTAGAGCATGGTGCTAATAATGCCAAGGTMATGAATTAAATCATGTGCAGGTCACCCCCTTAAGAGCTGGACTTGATGGTCCATGTGGATCCTTTTTAACTCAGAATATTCTGTGAACTAAAATTAGGATAAGTCAGAGTGTGTCAGGCAGAGGTAAAGTTTTTGTTTTATGAATATTTGAGGTATCACATCTAGTTAGGACATCTATGGTAAACACGGCATGTGAATGTCCTTCTGTTGGTAATTCAGTAATCAATTCAGGAATTGCTTGTTTTRAAAAATGAAATGCTTCACAGCATTTAAAAGTGGTGATTGTGTTTAATGCACAAAATTTTAATTCTAGAARATGCAGCATTGAGTAACATGAAGGCAGTTTGCATTGCTTTTTAAGAATGTTTTCAAAGCCTTTYATTGTTCTATCACATTAACACCAAGGTTGACTGTGAACATTTAGTAAACAAACAGTGAAAAGTAAAAGTGCAGTSCTTTACCAAATTAGAAAAATAGCACACTGGAATCTTACCAATTCTGAATACAACTGGAATCTGTGGAATTATTTCATGTACAGTGAAAATTGTGATAGTCTTGTGTGAACATTCTCATTAGAACTCTTTAATACAACTGCAGCTAGAGATATCTGTATTAAAATTGATGCATAATGGTCTTGCTGAAAGCTGATAACACTCATGTGGGATTTTAACAAAATTAATGTATTCCACAGAAATGTGGCTGAGTATGCAGGTGTTCTGCATCTATTCAAAATAATTTTGAGAAGCTTTGTGGACTTCTGGAATTTGCATCTTGTCTGAACAGTTGAGRAGTCTGAAAAGCAGTAAGAACTGCCATGAGTAGGCTCTGCCTTCTTAGTTCGAGCAGAAATCTGACAACACACACACACTGCCTTCCACATTATTCATTTAACCCGGATTACTTTCTTAAAGCCAATAGCTGCTTTRTAGTAAGGAAGTACTTTTGTGTTACACTTTATAGTCATGGTTTAGAAAATAGAACACTCATGGCCTAGGAMAACTATCTTATACAGAACTGTTGTATTTGAAGTTATTGCAGTGCTTCAGGTTTGCATTAMTCTTTTAATATATAAGCTTTGTTTATTGAAGTTCACATTTCTCTGGGTAAGGAATAAAAGGTTAGCGATTTCTGTTCTATTCCAAAGCTCCTAATTGACTTTAAGGGGTTTTGATTACCAATTTAGTTTGAGAAACTGTATTTAGTAAACTATTTAAGCTAATTTTAGTGCACTGCTGAGAGATAGGAATATCATTAATTTGAGTCTTTGGAAATGAAGGCTGAAGGTCCAGCATGTTTTACAGAGATCAGTCTAATGTTAACTCTGTTACACCAGAAGTTTAACTCAATTGTGATACTTTGTAGCTGGATACCTAGTGTAGTTTTCACTGGAACAAAATTTTAAACATCAATTACATTTCAGTAAAACTGTAAGAATACACTTCTAAAGGAAGGATTGTGTATATATAAATCCAGAAGATATTAACAATTTTTCAGCCATGTCTGGACTGAAGAGGCTGAAGTTATGACAATAGCACAATTCCAGTATTGTTTGTGAAGAATAGTTGTTGAAATACTGTTTGATCCAGGCCCAAGTTCTACAAGTACAGCTGGTTTAGCTATGGTTTTGTAGGATATGGATACKTTTTTGTGTCTGCTGCAAAGGAAAAATCAGTCAAGAGAAATGTGTTTCATTTCAGGCACTCTGGTGATAYAGAGGTCTTCATGACTTTGCAGAGGTTGTGCATCATGGTCAGACTTAATTAAGAAGTAATAAAGCCTTGAACATCATCACCTGTTTTATTATTTAATTTCTCTCTTAATGAATGTATTGGATAACATTACCACTTTGGTAAGCATTACTTGTGTGTGCTTTTGGGAGTATGTTTTTGTGGTTTTGCAGCATCTAGCTATTTATGCTTTGTTCTTTGTCTAGTGAACAATCCTTGTATTAGAATTTGAGAATTAAAGACTGTAATGGTGTGATAATCTAAATTTCGGTTTCAATGCTATTTGTAAYGAAGGGGTTTGTAAAATTAGGTAAAAAAAATTGTATCTTCTATTGGATACTTTGATTTCACCGGGTTGAAAACTTTCTGGATGGCCAGGCCCCAATTGTGATGGTGAATGGTGACACATCCAGTTGGTGTCTGGTCACCTGGGACTCCCCAGGGCTCAGTGTTTGGCCCAGTCCTATTTAACATCTTTACTGATGATCTGGATGAGGGGATCGAGTGTACTCTTAGTAAATTCATGAATAACACCAAACTGTGTTGGAGTGTGATCTGCTGGAGTGTGGGAAGGCTCTGCAGAGGGATCTGGGCAGGCTGGAGAGATAGGAGATGAGTGGAATGAGGTTCAGCAAAGCCAAGTGCTGGGTCCTGCCCTGGGGTCACAACAACCCCATACAGAGCTACAGGCTGGGGGCAGAGTGGCTGGAAAATGGCCCAGTGAAAAGGACCCGGGGGTGCTGGTTCTCAGCCAGCTGAACATGAGCCACTTGTGCCCAGGTGGCCAAAAAGGCCAGTGGCATCCTAGCCTGTGTCAGCAATAGTGTCACCAGCAGGACCAGAGAAGAGATTGTCCCACTGTACTCAGCACTGTGAGCCCACAGCTCGAGTGCTGTGTCCAGTTCTGGGCCCCTCAGTTCAAGAAGGACATTGAGGGGCAGGAGCATGGCCAGAGAAGGACAACAGAGCTGGTGAAGGGTCTAGAAGTGCCCTATGAGGAAAGGCTGAGGGAGTTGGGGTTGTTTAACCTGAAGAGATGGAAGCTCAGGTGAAACCTTATTCTTCTCAAACTTCCTAAAAGGAGATTTTAGCTGGATGAGGATCAGTCTCTGCTTCCAGGCAGTTAGTGACAGGATGAGAAGCCATAGCCTCAAGGTGCAACCGGGGGAGGTTCAGGTTCACCAGCAGGAGAAATTTKTTCACAGAASGGTGATTAGATGCTGGAATGGGCTATYRAGGGAGCTTGTGGAGTCACCRTCCCTGGAGGTGTTTAAGGAAAGACTGAAKGTGGCACTCAGTGCCATGGTCTGTTTGACAAGGTGATGTTTGGTCTTAGGTTGGGCTTGATGATCTTACAGGTCTTTTGTAACCTAACTGATTCTGTGGTTCTATGACTTTGGCCAATACTTCTGGTTTTAACAGTCTGCTGTAAACTTCTAAGGGACAAAATRCCCTGATTATAGATGGTGGAAAGATGTTTTTTCAAGCATGTAGATTCTTACAGCTCTCATTAATGATGCAGTTCTTCAATGTTAAAGCAACATCGTTTTCCAATACAGGTTGTTTGTGCAGTATTATTGGTTATTTGAACTTGATGTGTATTTTGCTTCTTGGAGTTTATTTGGTGCTGCTCCAAGCAGTCACATGCACAGGTTTTTGGAAGGAGTTATGCCTACACAGGAGTGATATTATGATGAAGACCTGTCCTGTCTTTTCCAAGGTACTCTGAAATTGTACACCTTATGGGAATGTGCTTGTGCTAAAGTTGCTCTTCCTGGGTCTCCAAAGCATGGAATAATTTGGGTGGTTGCCTAGCCTTGTGACATTGCTCACTACACTGTGGATGTATGTCATCATCCTGCAGGCTACAGAGCGATTCTAGTTGGGCTTGTAAGGGAGGAGCAGAATGAGACTGAATTGATGTGTTGACACTGAGCTTTGAGAGAATGGTAAATAATTCATAGCAGTGACTTTTAAAAAAAGTTTTATGTTGACACTGGCAGAAATTCAGTTCAGTTTGTTATGCTTTAATCACTTACTAGTCAAGCCCATGRAGCACTCAGATGTTCTCTTTCATCATTTAAAAACAAGGTTGACRTCCCAACTGTGGCTATTTCTTGAGGCTTTATAATAAGGGGAGTTGATATTAGTCAAGCCTTCTTGGCAGTTCCAAGTACAACTGAAGATGGTAATTTTATGTGCAAAATCAGTACTGCAAAGGCCTTCTTTAGGTGTTCTCTGGCCCATTTGATRGTAAATAATTTCCTTGTGCCATTAATGATGATTAAACTGTAGAAAGCTTAAACATTTTCTGTAAYGTGAGCTGTAGTGTTAGCGCTACAATTGTTTTGTAACTTAACACAATTTAAATTCATAGAAGTTTGCTTTATGTTTTATTCACGAGGGTTTCACTGTGTTTACGCTAGCATACAAAATTATGCATCTTATATTTAGGAAAGTAGCTTTGAATTTTGATTTATTTTGAAAAATATCAGAAGATTCAGCTTAGTGTCATAGGTCAGACCCACAGACCCATATCAGAGCTGCATTGTACTCAGTACTGAATAAATTGCTCCATAGAAATCTGAAGTGGGGCAAAAGGGGGAGAGGATGGAAGCAGCTGACACATGGACACAGGATGAAAAGAGGAGCCCACACTGAAGCAGATGGAGAGTTCCTGAAGGAACCACAGCCCGTGCAGAACTCGTGCTTAAGCAGTTTTGTTTTCCTGAWGGACTTCCTTTTTCCCATGGGAGAAAGCCCATGCCAGAGCAGGGGAAATCACTRGCAGGCAGGAGCTGTGGAGAGGAGCTGTTCTGGGGATCACAGTGCCCCTGCTGTCCACCCCCTGCTTCTCTGGGTGGGAGGTGTGACAATCTCTGAAGGAGCAAAGCACAGCTGATGAGAGGGAAGCAAAGACATTGTCTGGTTTGTTTCTGCTTTCTCTACCTGAGCCCAGTTTACCTGAATAAATTACATTAATTTCCCCCACACTGAGTTTGTTTCACTTGCAGTGGTCATTGTTTATCAAACTCCCTGTCTTTATCAGCATCTGGGTGGGAGTTTGGCCCTTGAGTGGGTGTGAGTTATCTATGGCTGTTCTTTAAATATTTTGTCATGAGGTTTGTAGTTCTGCTGAAGTTGGATGCTGGAGGAGAGGARGCTCAGCACTCTGGTTCCAGCTCACACAGTCATGTTAGCTTCTGTGCTTCCYGGGCTCTTTACTTGAAACAGTGCCCTGATAAATTCAGGATGTGGGGATCCTAGATACTGAAAAACCTGACTGTGACTGGGATGGCTCCATTAGTGTTTGAATCAAATAGATTGAATCTTTATGTCATTTTACCTTAATGAACATTACAGTTCAGTAAATGCTTTGTCCTAAAGTTTTAGTGCTTTTTGAACAATACATTTAAAAGCCATAAGCTGATGCTTGAGGATGTGTAAATATTCCTGTTGTATGAGTACTTTTATGGTGTGTTGAAGAGTTTATGTTACAAAGACTTATAACTGTCAATGTCTCCACATATTTATCATACTTGTATTTAAATCCTGCCCCTTTTTTGCCTAGCAATTGAAGTAATAATTTAGCTGCTGTGAATCGTAATTCGACTGCAAAAAAGTTGGTTTTCTGAAAAAATTTTGGCAGAACATCATGTAAGATCTAACTGTTTGCAAATTAAAATATAATCTGGAAATACCACTAATTGGTTCCATAAAAGATTGGTTCCAATGTTAATACATGSAATCTTGATAGACTGTTTTTCTTTCTAATTTAATATCTGCACTTTTTTACTCTGAGGCATGATCTTTTGTAATCTGAYAAAATGTCTACAAATAAAATAGTTGTGTTTTGAGGACTCGTTGCAAAAGGAAGACCTCACTGGTGTTTTCTTCTAATTTTGTAAACTTTTTCTTGATTCCTTTCTTGATTTGGCATTTCATCTTTTAAATAGTTAGAAATCTTGATCAAATAAGTTGCTTGAAGTATTAGTCAAATAAATGTGCTATTTTGGTTGATTTATGCTATATGTTTAAAGGATTTTGGGAATTTGGGAAAGGTATCAGGATGCATAGCACCATCTGTGAAACATTTTCTTCCTAAACCTACGTTTTTAAGCAGTGAAGCAGAAGGCTTTATGTTGTGGCATTAATGTTGAGAAAGCATGATTGATGATGGTCTTGTCACTTGAAATTCATTTCAGGTGTTGTGTTCCCAGTGTTAASTTAAAGTAATTCACTGTAACATAAATGGATGATTTTTATAATATGCACATACAAGGTTAGTAAGGTAATAACTTCGGCAGTGTAAGGTAAAATGTGATTACTGTGACTTTGAATCTCTCAGGTAAAGTTTGCAGTGAGAATTTTGCAGRGAAGCAGCTGCTCATTTTTGAGTATTATAAGGTCATTGTCTGTGGCACAGGTCACCTGAATAAAATGGTGATATTTTGAGTGGAAGAAGTGACATTAAGGGAAATATTTAGAGAGTGTGTGTGTCAAGAGAAGACTGAAGCTTGTRTGTGGAATTCTTACTGAACTTAGCTGTGCAGCTTCTTTTTTGGCCATTGTCCCATTGATATCTATTTTCTAAAGTACATCCACCAGTATTTTATCTCCTCTAATAATTGAAGTACATATGTTCCTTCTAGAGACCACATAGATTGCTAGCACAAAGTAATTATAAATAATGTTAGGAGGTTAAATGAAATTTGATATTCAGTATTTTGTCTTTCTTCTCTTGGCTTCTTGCATCTTTCATACAGCATATAAGATTTTGTTAAGTACTAAAKTTGCAACATAAACAATTGTGGTCTTTACATGGTCCTCTGGGGTTTGATTTGTATGGAAATGCTTCAATCTTCAATCCATGTCGGTATTTCATGATAGTCAAGCTAACAAAACAAGATTTGCAATACTTGAAGCATGGGTAAGGCTTGATTAACTAAGCAAGCTGTTGCCCAAATTTCAGAAAAATTTTGAATTAAATATATTAGTCGCAAGTACAGTTTTATTTCTGTGTTGTGTTATGGGTGTGATAACCTGGAAACTCRTAATTTAATATGGCATCTGTTAAATGTAATTTATTAATATGCTGGTAACAGTAATTTGAGAATCACACACACAGAATCACACAGAGAATTAACWAGGCTGGAAGAGACCCTCAGGATCATCAAGTCCAGCATATAATGATTCACTTTAGTCAGTGAGAAAGAACTGTAATGGCATATGCAGTTGGTGAGTAAACAAAAGYCTGTATCTCAGGATGGCACTGTGTTACAAATTCACCTTTTATCTGATTATTTTCTTATGGTGGCCTGTGACCCACAGCCRGTTGCTGTGTCATAGCTGTAGCAGTAACTGGAGTTAATTTCATCCACTGTACTTTGGCTCAGGGAGTTTATGAAGCAGGCAAAAAGAAATGGGTTGAATCACTAAWAGTTGTGGTGACTACTACTCTCTAATTACATACTTCTTTTTTTCACACATTTTTCAATGAAATATGAAGAGTGGCTATTCTCCTGAGTAAAGTATGTTGTCGTAAGCAAAGGAATGTACAAGGCACATGTGCCATTAATGTTTGTTGTCATTCCTACTAAAGATTGGCTGACCTTTGAGGAAGGACGAGATCTTAAATCCTTTTTGTAGTCAGAAGGAAAAATGGGAAATGACTGTCAGTAGATCAAAATCAGATTTGAAATAAATGGAACACCTGGTAGTCATATCAGGTCTTGGTTAATTACATAYAGAATCTTTTTAGAGGTTGGAGCACTCCTTTAAGCTGTGAGTGTCAGAATAAAGTATGCACAAGTTTTATCTCAGTAATGCCTTTGCCAAGATGTGTTTAAAAAAATTCAACTGTAAAACTAATTTTAAAAAGCCCCACTAATTTTACTGATTACACAGCTCAAGTGTTTTTTKAACTCTTTTAAAAGTAGCAATATGCTTTCTGAACTTTCTGAATATTTATTTTCARACTTGTATTTATGGATGAAGTGAGTATTTTTAGAAATTCTAGTTACTGTCAGTGTTGCTGCAACTGATTTCTGGGTGGTCTCATTGTATGACTTTTCATTTTACTGCAGTTTCTGAAAAGAAATTTCATCTGTTAATGTATTACTTCTTTAATTAATTACTAATTTGCATACCTATGATAGAGAGGAAGTGGACTTTTTTTGTAGTTCTTGTTAATGAAGATCATTTGTCAGCATAACCTTTTCCTAATAACAGGAGAACAGGGTATGTTTCAGAGGCAGTATATTTGAACAGAATTTTTACAACAAAATCACACCCCAGCATCTTAGTCTGTACAGTCTGTCACTAGAATTCTTGGAGTGCTGTYTTCCTGAAATATTAGAAACATGATTTGATTCAACTGCAAATACGAGCTAGAGTAGTTAAACTTGGCTGTAGCAGCACTAGGCCTATTGCTGTACCCTGCCTGTCCCCTCCCTTGCCAGCTGTGACTTCATTTTGCMCCTCTGGCTTGTAAAGAAGCAGGTCCTTGCTGGGATAAGACTGTCTCCAGGAAAGGATCAGGTGCCTCTGCATTGCCTGTGCTCTGCTCCAGGGTCCTACTGGGTCATCACTTTCCTTCCAGTGGCTTAACCTGCTTCAGGAGARTGCTGCTGTATCCCTGAATAACTTGGCTGCAAGCATGTTTTAGAATAGGGTGATCAGTGCCTTCTGCTCAACTGATTCTGGTTGGTCAGCTGATTTAGGGTTTCTTTTGTCTGAATTTCCTGTTGGATTATTCTGTAGAYRCTACATGAGTYGTGTACATCTGGTAGTGTGCCAAGTGTGAGCRTRTGTAAATGTTTTGTGTCATCTCATTTGTCTGATGAAATCTCATCTACCTGAGGGAGGAGGCAGTAAGGTACTATAATAGAGATATTTTGTTGTAAAAATGGATTTTGGAAGATGATGATATTTTCAGAAGTTTCCAGCTTTGTGAAATTTTGGAAAACCTTCCATGTTCTCAATTAGTTGTCCAGTGTTTGAGTTGTAGAAAGGCAGAAAATAAGTTGAAGTATCAGGGAAAACCAGACCAATGAAGATACTCAGTTTCAATTTACATGTAGCTTGTGAAGGTTCTTTTTTGCTATAWTTTTTTCTGTATTTGTGTAAACAAATTCCTTTTCATGTAAATACTAGTATTTTTCKGTTTGTAAGGATTGATGTTTAATTTAAATAATCTGTGGTCTTGAACAAATATCAGAAAGCAAAGGTCTTTTTATTACCATCTGTCACAAGTTAAGCAAAATGACATGGTTTATTAATGACTTCAGCTTTTGTTTATATATGTGCATATAAAAGAAATGGATTAAATTTGGATGTACTGCTTAGAGCTTTGTAAGTAATAGAAAAAATATTAGTTTTCCCTGTTATTTTACTAGTTACGCTGCCAAAGTGAGGTGAAGGTTGTTATGGTATCAGATTTCTTAATCCTAAACATTATTTATGTTTCTTTTTACTCCATCATTTTGATTTACAGACAGTAGGAATAAATTCTAAAATGTGGAAATCCTAACACATTGCCCCCCACCTTCTCTCTTTAAAACTGAAGTGTGAATCAGGAGAATCCTCCTTGGGATGGTGGAAATGTTGACGTACTTTTTTTCAAAGTGGGTAGGATGCCACCAGTTGTCAAAGTGAATGAATAAAACTATTAATCACTTCTTACTCCAGATGACAGGCTTTTAAAGTAATTTTTGGAACAGTTGAGTCTCCCAGGCACTATTGTACAATGCTAGGCATGTGACAGCCCATGGTGACAGAAAGCAAATACCCGTTTTTCAATAAAAGTTGATGATTTCTCATATTCCATGAGCAAGTAAGTAATGGAAATGTAATAGAAGGTTGTAAACAAAAGATTAAGAGCTATGAATTCATTTAGGATATATTTAAATTTAAAATCAGTCTCTGATCTGTCACACACAATGCATTTTGCTGYGTTAGATATTTTAATAAGTGTGATTTCCAAGGCAAATGACACTATTTCTTTTGAAATATGCTCCTAAACCTTACTGAAATTTTTACTCTAGATTGTTTCTACTGAACAAATTAAAATCTTGGAGTTAATCTGCTTTAAAATTTGGTATGTTCTCTGATTTTCTTGTATAAAAAACAAAAGGTTTTGGAGAGGAGGCATCTTGATGCCTGTAGTTACTTTCTCTTTCTTCCCTCTCAGTACTTCTATCTGTCATAGTGCAACTAGCCAATTTTAGACTAACCARTTTTAAATAGTAAGTTTTGTTGGACTTTTGATCTTATTTCAGGAGGAATGAAGAGGGGAGTGTAATGGATCATGTGATCATATGCTTTTGCCTAAATTTAGGCTGGGGAATAACCCCTGATTTTCATTATTAGTACCCTTTCTAGTGGGAAACTATCAGGCACTTCTATTCATATATGTATTTTTCTCATGTCATAGGATAATGCTTTTAGAGACTTTCCAATACAAACAGAGATGATTGAATTAATAATTAGAGAGGCAATTATTAAAAATTCTTCCAAATTGCATGCTTTTCAAACCAGCACTGTGTTTAGATCTTTGGGAATTTATGGTGGTACCTAGATAATGGGTAATTCTTTTGAAATGAAGTCCACAGCCTAGTACTTTAAAGAGCTGGATTTTTTTCATGGGCTGGTGTTGGATACTTGAATTCAGTTGTTGCAAGGGAGAATACATSATACAGAGCATGAGCATAAACCTGWGCTCTGCTGCTGAGGAATTAAGAAGTAGATGTGGAGTAGTGAAGAATGAAATCTCCTGATCTGCTCGGCACAGGGTGCTGTGCCAGCACTGCTGGCAGATCCATGCAGAAGCTGTGTGAGGGTCATTGTGAGCTCTTCTTTCAGGTGCAAGAGTTTTCCCCAGGCATGAATGCTGTTAGGAACAGAAGGATATGAGATAGCTGAAAAAAAGAAATCCATTTTATTTTCTTTCGTTACATCCTTTGCTTTTTGTGACAGTGGCTCAGGAACAGAAAAGAAGCAGCTTTTGGTTTTGTCTGTGTTGTAGGTTTTTTTTTTTTTTTTAAATTTTTAAGACATGGTTCACCACAGAAATGTAATACTTCATATAGCAGATGGTAACATACTCTCATTTGGCAAGCGATAACTCTGAGCTCAGGCTTAGTTCTTCAGCTTTTTTCCTTACCTTTTTCTTAAATGAATGTTGGGTAGCACTACTGAAATTTCCCTGGCCACTGATGTGTGTTCCTGCAGCCACTTAAATARCATAGCAAAAGCAACCACAGTTGGATTATTTGATGCTGTTGCTTAAACTTCTAGAAGGACTTGCCTTYAAGTCATTAGGAGCCTCTCCTCATWGGAGTGGCTGGGGAATAACCCCTGATTTTCATTATTCCAGCAATGATGGAAAGTGGGTGCATAACTTCAATTCTCTGTTCCCTCAGTACATCCCATCACATTTCACAGACTTGCATGAGAGTCTCACTCAATGTCCTCACTCAATCCTTTTTGACTACTTGGTAGTTCTTTGCTTCCTTAAATAATCTTTATGAAGCATAAATGTCCRGAAATTTGTGAGTAAAGATGAGCAAAAAATGTAGAGGCCACAATTGCTCTCAAACTTACATTTGTCTCTAATTCGTGGCATTACTTTTAGAAGCTAAAATACTTAAGGTCTAATTGATTTCTGTTTACTTTTGGAAATTTGGAAAGTCAATATGTAATACTCCCTTTCTTTGTTTACTGTGTCCTGTCATTTAGCAAGCATAATTAAACTATGAACATTTAATATTACTTGGAAATTCTGTAGCAATTATATTTCAGTGACTGCATAGTTGGACTCAAAATTTTCTATATTTGAAGGATTCAAAAGCCGATGTGTGGGAATTTCAAAATATTTTTGGGTAATTCTGTCAATTTTCCAGTTAGATTTCTTTTCCTCCTGAAGTCTTTATTCAGCTCTTTGAATTATTATTGGGCTTGGATTCAAGGAAGCTTGAATGTCAGACAAGCAAGCTCAGACTCTGGGAGCGCATGGGGTGTGGGGTTGAGCTCTTGGTTCTAAAGGGACTTGTGTTCTGATTAATGCACAATGTATCTAAATGAGGTTGGGTTTATTCCCTTGGTAAGCACTAAAGCAAATAAGCATTTCGGGAAATGTCATTAATTTTTACTTCTGTGATTAATTTACCTGCATCTGTCAGTATGAATTGATAAGCAAAAGTTAAGAAATAATGAACACCTACAAATTCTGTTGATGTCTTAACAGTACACTCATGTCATGCACTGTGAATCTGCATGTCATTCACAGTTAGTAGATTTCTATGTATTTATTCTGTAGCTCAGTCTTTTTTAAAATCTGGTGCATTCACAGTTTTCAGTGTCTGAGGTAGTATTTTGTTTTGTCCAAGATGTTCCTTCTCTACAGGGTAGTCTTTCAGTCAGATCTAGCAAAAATGACCAAAATGAGCAATTACATTTTTCTTGTTAATTTTTGTTGAGACTGCTTAGCATTGATTTCTATGGTCAATTCCTTGTTCTTATTTTCTTTCCTTAGTGTCTTAGTTAATTTTCTTCCTGACGTCATTGTATTCTTACTAAATGGGCATATCTTCCTTTTTCAGTTATCTGTGTTAAAAGCWTTTAATCATCTTTAAAAGATGAGTGATTCTTTCTCTATGAATATTTTTTGCCAACTACTGCTGAATTTGGAAAACAGTGCTATTTTTACCAAAAAAGCAGAAAACTGTTACTTATTAACTAGCTGTCATCTGTTTTGAAAACTGCTTCTGTTTTCTTGTCTTTTCAGATTTCTGAGGTTATTACTTAAGCATTTTCCCTCAAGTTTTCTGTAACCAGAAATACTGCAGATATATCATCACCAGTGGACAGCTGGCTAGAAGAGTTATTCTCAGTGTTTAGAGCTTTATTTTTTGCCTTGGTGTGTTTATACTCATCACACCCAACCTAAATATGAACRGTATTCTAGTTTAAGATCTTAGTGTGTTTGATTTTTCTCTGCAAATACTGTGTGTTGGATCTCTCTGGACAGCATTTTACCTGCTGGATATYTGGAGCGTTGTCCTGCATTCGATATTGTATGGAAAGCTCAGCCTGTTCCTGGTGCTCTGGAGCCACAGTGGCACTGGGGTTCAGTCCCTCAATCCCAGATTTTTATTCTTGTCAGCACTGCTATGAAATTGCATGCCAGGTTCCTTGCTGAAAAAAACTATTTCAGGTTTTAGCTAATATCTGAAGGTTATGTCTGAAACTTTTTAAGGAGAGCATGTAGCATCTTACAATCTTATTTCTTCCAGACTTGTGTTSTATTTGAATTCTTCTCATTGTCAGATCTGGCTTAGGTTGAGTTTTGTGTTCCCTGCCTGGCAACAAACCCAATTCTTCAGCAAGCTTAAAAAAAAAATTCTACTCTAGGCTACAATGAAAGTAAATAAATAAACAAACCACATTATTTACTTTTGGTAGAGCCATGGCCTTAAAAGTAGTTATGCTAGGTTGTAACTGTGCAGATCACTGCAGAGCTAACAGAATTATTGACATGTGATAACAGACTGACTTCAACATCATGTCYGTGTTACACCAAGCTATGACTGATAACTCTGAGAAGTAGATGAAAGTAGTAACAGAGGCAGTGCCATGCTAACATAATGATTTTATCCTTAGGATTTGTGGTGGTATCTCTATCTGYGAAGGCTGTATGTGTTTAGCACGTGTGGAGGCTAAATTCTGAAAATCATTCTACATATTAAGGCCTTTCTGCATGTGAACTTGAATATAGTGCAAACATAGTTCAGATTTGCTTCTACTTCAGCTCAYGTCTACCTGATTTAAATGGCAATATAAATTTAGGTTGTCTCACACATCAGGAACAAACTGAAACCCTCTTACTTCTGTTTCATAAACCAATGAAGAAGTAGAGCATTGAGTAACAAAATATATCAGTCTGAAATGCTTCTGCAGTTATTTGCTCTTGCAGCAAGATGAAGCAATAAAATAGCTTTGAAAAACATTTGACACATTTTCTGACATAATTTTTCCGTAAGCAGTGATTCCCATATAGCTCAGTTTTGTTGTTTTCCTCCTGTAACAAAGTTTCTTCCTGCAGTTTGCGATGTCTTTCCCAAAATAACAAAAGTAATAAGGGGCATAGTACCTGCCAGTACTAGAGAGATTTGACTTTATAAATCCTAACCTTGTTACTGATACCTTTGTGATAAAAAATCTCTCCCATGTTTTCCAGTTAGCCACCTGCATCTATAAGCCTTGTTTGTGGAGTTTCAGTCAAAATACCAGTACTGAATGCACTTGTGTACTGTGTTGAATTGAAGATATAGTTTAATCAACCCTTATGATCCAGTTACGCAGCATTAAATTATAMGGCCTCACAGGTGTTTGGAAGCGGGCACCTGTTTCAAAAAAACCGTATATCTGATGATACTTTGAGCACTTGTAAAAATTTTTTCATGCCCTTTGCTGACCACAGACCCATGAAACTGCAAATCTGTAATGAAGAAGGGCAGTGTCAGCTATACTTAATTATTTCTCTTCTTAGAAAAGATAGATTTTATTTATCTGCAAGGTGAAGTAAAAGATCCTTTGTATTCCATGTGATTATAAACCAACCCTAGAACTGCACTGGATGAGATAAAACAGGCATTCTAAGCTTTAGACACTAGTCCTAAAGTTACTTTTTTCTTACAAAAAAAGTTAATTGCTATTTGTTGATGTATCTTACAGTGCATTTAAATACTCGTAATAACTAACTCAAGTAGTTTTTATAAATATRTATATATACAAATATTTTTATTGTGTTTTATCATCCAAAACTTGAATCAAAAGAATTTGTAAATTTGGGAAAATAAAACCAGCCTACTCATTGAATTTAATACACTGTTAATTAAAGTGGAGGATATGTGTTACTGCTGTGGTCAGTCATTATGGAGAAGACATATTCACTTAGTGTTTGAATRTTGAAGTTCTGGATGTGTCATTCCTCAAACAAGATTTGCCTCATTAATGAACAAGATGAATGGTGAAAATGGTTTATGTTTTTGTTTGCTTATTTTACTTTTTCAAGTTACGTATCCGTCCTGAGTTCTTTCCTCAAAAAAGGTGAGGATTTGCTCAGTCTTTGTTATATAAACTAAGTAAAAATTCTCAGGAATGCATAAGGAAGATTAAATCCAAACAGACTATCTCAAACAACTTAAAGTTTTTGGGGATTTGCTAGAGATTCCTGTTTTTTTGTGCCTAATAGACTGTTACGTAAAGCTCTTTTTGTTTTGAGTGGACAGGTTTTTTTTGGTTGTTGGTTTTTTTAGTGGATGTATTTCTTAAGTATGCTTGGTTAACCATTAGGATTACATAAAAAATAGTTCCTTTTTTATTGAAAACAGATGTGGGAATGGACAGAATCTTGTTTCTGAATATTTGGTGGTACGCAAAAATTAAGCATGCTGTTTTAAATATATTTGCTGTGKTTTTGGTTCAAAAAGAGCTTGAGATGTTTCTAGGTTTTGAAATGGAATATTTGAGTTAAGCAATTATGTTTTATGGAGACTGTCTCGATTTTTATTTTAAATTTTGTTGTGTCTAGACTTGACTGTGTAGCTTGTATAACTTGTGGTCTGTTACCTGTGTSTTTCTACCTAGAAGCCCTGATGGARTTCTGTGACTTTCCTTGYATGTTGCTTTTGATCTCTCTGACCTTTTGAGATCTCTTTGGTGCTTGTTTGCTACAAGGTTGTCATGTCTTACTTTTCAGTTGTATTTCCATAGTGGTGATATTTTTGAAAAATACTGATCTGGCCTGTGGTCACTTGAACCTGCTCAAAAGTGCTTTTCCATTGTCAGCTCAAGAGCAAGGCAAATGCTCCCATACAATATCACTTTGTGCTGTAGAKAAAGAGGGACTGGTTTGGTGAAAATTGTTATCCTCGTCTTTATCCAAGTTTCTGACTGTCTCAGGCAAACAAAATTATATAGTCCATGTACACGTTGCCTTCTTCATCTGRAGTGCTTTACACATATGGCATTCAGTGAGGAGCAACTGAAGTGGCAGTGGGTGTCAGAGACAGAGCTGAAGTGRCTTTTTCTGAAAATAAGTGGTGTTTGGCCTTACATGGCAGAAAATGACCTCTTGCTAGATAGTACAAAACAGCTGATCATCTTTAATACTGCTTCACTGGTAACAAGTTTTCTTTTTTTTATATATGGATTATTTAATTTAAAATATAATAAAAGACAAATTAATCGGCTAATTAAAAACAAAAAATGCGATTGAAAAACCTGCAATTTAGTGTGTCTTTTTGAGCATATAGTTAAGAACATTGCAATCTCTTAAAACACTGCACACTGTTTTTGATTTACTCTCTTCATTTTCCGTCCACCTGTACCATTTGRTAGGGCTAGGTAATGAAATTTGGAATACAAGAGTGAAACTGAGCCTGGGAAGAGGAGGAGGGTCCAGCAGTGTTGTGTTTTCGGGGTTTTTTTTCTTTTTTTCCCACCATCCTGACCTATTTTAATTGTCAGTTAAGCTTTTCCCCAGGTTGAATCTGTTTTGCCCATAATGGTAATTGATAAGTGATCCATGGACTTGCAGATCCATTTTCTCCCAACCTCCTGTTGAGGAAGGGGAGTGTGTGAATGGCTGGGTGGGAGTTTGGCCCTTAGCCAAGGCCTACCCACCAAAAAGTTCTRTGACCAACTCTCACATTCTGTGAAGAAAAGAGAGTCACATCAAACAAATCTTCTCTTGTCAAGCAGTGAGTGGTGCTGTGGGCTCTGAGCAGGGCACTCCCAGCAKGGGCCAGCTCTKGGCTGCTGGCTCKGCTTCTACAGTGGTTCCTCTTGKGCTCAGCCTTTTGCAGKGTTGAGTGGTCATGGGTGAGTCACCTCCTCCAATTCAGGACTACTATTATTTATTATTTATTGCATTCTAATTTAGACACTTGGTGTAAGCTGTCAGTGGCCTCCTTGGAGATGTTGTCTCTCTGACCTTCTCTGTATCTAAAGCTCACCTGCTGTTGTTATCTGAGGTGCTGTCATTGTTTTGCATTTTGGCCCAAATGTTGTAAGAATGTGAAGATCATAGGAGTTCATCCATTCTTGTTTTTGTCCTGCCCGTACCTAAATCATTAGAATGAGGCAGATGTTGTCTTTTGGGCAAGCTTACAACAGTCATCCGTGCTTTTCTCATTTTATCAGGGTGTTCTGCTATCATCTAAAGAGCTAGATCTGGACAAATGTAGTCAAAGTCTTATTTTCTGAGTGAAAGGCAGGGTTGGACAATAAATTGTCACTTTTTCTGTCACTTATTGAAGGCAGTAGGAACAGAAAGTTTGAAATAAAGGAAAATGAAGACATTTTGTTGCATGCATTTTTCTACTTTGACTTAGTGACGTTGACCTTAAAGAGTAGAGATAAATATTTTAGACAAATAATTTCTCATTTAACTTYGCTGTCTAAAACAATGTTCTGTATWGGCTGAGGARTGACTGTGATTGCTCTGACATTTTGTGGGAGCTGYTTTCTGCCTTTTCCTAACCTCTTGCATTATTTCATGCACATAGATGTAAGCAATATGATTTTCCCAACCTCAGTAACCWTATTGTCCCAGATAATTTTTCTCCTGTTTGAGTATTCTGTACAGGCTTAGTCATGGTGAGGTCGCAAGTTAATGTGGAAAGAAGCTAATTTTCTTATGCAGAATGGACAGAGGGCTTTCACATGGTTTTCAGTAACCATTGGAGAAAATACTGTAAAAAGCAGAATTAAAGAATTGTGCAGATTTGGAATCTGTGTTTTTATGGTCATAGGGATGATGCAATTTGTTTAGTGCTGTGGCAAGTATGCTTAGTAGGACCTGTGAACACTGTTTCAAGAAATAAGAAAATATCTAATGGGTGTATATAAAAAATGTTCCTCTCAGTTCGTCTGGTCACTGGAGCCATTTTGGTGTTCAAGGGTTATGCCAAACCAATAAGCAAAATAATTAGTAAGCTGACTCTCGTTGGCAAGTGATTTTTTTTTATTTTTATTTGCTGTTGCTGCATTGATAAACCACCCAGAACGTGACTGATACAGTATATATTTGGATCTAGTAACTTCTTACTTTTAATTGTATAAAGACCTTTTTTTTTAAAATACTGTATTTAACAATGGCTTTGCTGAACTATGTAGAAGGTAGCTTTTTGTGTACATTATGTACTCTTCCTCTACACAGGCTATTTTCTATCATGAGAGCATGCTGCAAGTTGTTGTGAGCAGCTTTGAGATCCTTTAGGGCTTTATAATTACCCACCAGCCGTGGTGAAACAGATTTGATGCTTGCAGCAAGAGTTCCTTGGCTAATATAAATACTTGAACTGGTGATTACAGCCTCTGATCCTCTGCCAGTGGTAATTACACCCTGTTTCTCTGCCCTAAAGGTGCTGAACTGCTGTAACTTAGGAGAAACCCAAACTTCTGCTGTCTGTTGCCAGACACTTGGCCAATACCATTGTATGTTTTCATGGTTCCCAATGGATCATAAACTGTGGTTTGAAGAATGTTAGAATRAAAAAAAATACAAAAGGTATTTGCTAACAGGTTTTACCTAACAATATGTTGGTCTTGGTACAAAAACTGGATACCAGATCTATTCTGAGACTAATGCTTGCTGAGTGTATTCTTCATAATTTTTTTTAGTACCTCCTTTATTTAAGGACATTACTGTAAAGTAACCTGACTTACCTTCTGAAATGCAGTTGCAGTACATGATGTAGCATTTATTTGGGTTAGTTATTYCTTTACACATTAATCTGGCTTCAAWCARTTTAGATCTTTCAGTCCTGTACTTTTGGTTGTTGGATTTTGTAGTCTTTTTCAGCCCTTGTGCTGCAGTCATGTGTATTTATTTCTTCAGGGTCTCATTATTTCATTAGTCATCTCACAGTAATTCAATGTATTAGCTAATAGGAGCAGCTTCCAGAGATTCTTCCAGATGACCAGTAGTCAGAAAAWAATACAGGCTTATTGAGAGCCATGAGACACATGATTCTAATACTGTTGCTAGTATCTCATTCTTGAAATCTRTTCTTGAAAAGTAGTCCATGCACTTGTACTACAAAAGTAGTTTGTTGTTATCTATTTGTCTGCTTATTTTTGCAGTTGAGCAGGGGGCTGGTTTCCTGTGATTATTTTGGTGTTTGAATACAAATGGAAAATTCTCTTATAACTGATATATAACACGTTTTCCTTGTAGAATCTCTGCTGTTCTAATAATTTGTTTTTTGTAGCGTTTTGGTTTCTGAGAGATAATTGTGTCTCTCCATATTTTTGTGAAATTTGTTAGGACTTAGTGTCTTACAGATTTTTTTTTCTCTATCAAATGTAGTAAGATTGCCTAAGATGGGCAAAAGTTATTAATTCTAACATGTAAAGATGARTGTAGATAGCAGGATCACGATAACCTCAGACTGTTGATGGACCATTGAGGGAGCAGCTCAAAAGCCTTGAGGGAAACAAGATTACTCTGAAAGGCAGAGTCACAGGCCCTAATGAGGGTSAAATGGAGGTACCACTGCCATAGTAAAGTTCTAAGGCAGCAATGTTTGTTTTATGAATAAGCAGTTTTTTGAGGGCTTGGTTTTCTSCTTCATGAAATTTAGTCCRGGGAGAAGCRTCCTTATGTCAGACTGTATTTGTTYATTCAGAAATTAAAAATTTGTAATAATTGTAAATGTAAATAATCAACTTTTAAWAAAGGAAATAAGAGCATTGCATGTTGTTGGAGTTGCTAGTATTTTTCCTTAATATGAATGTCCTGTTCTGTTGTGAAAAGAAAATGTTAAAACATTAACTCTTACTCATGTTTGGGAACTGTCATTGCTATTACTGGCAATTGAGAGTTGAGATGAAATAAAATGCTGGAAAATGATGATAAGTAGGCTCAGATTAATGCTGGGTTTTAGCAGTATGAAATTTGAGTGCCTGTCATGTTTTTAGCTCTAGTCATTGAAGATAAGAATGTAATCACTGGTACTTGAACATATGGGAAACTGGGGTTTAAAACTTTCAAAGGCTGGCAAGATTTGATTTTGYTTCTTAAAAAAAGCTAATGAATATTGTAAAATATGCATAGCTGAGAAAAAATATTCCAAATACCTTTCACCTTTCACCTTTCAAAATATGGATATTTTTCTACCTTTTAGCAACAAAACAATTATTTTCAAGCAGTACCACATATTGGGAGAATAAAACAATTGAAATTCAAATGCTACCTTCTGACTTTTGAAAGTAAGAGATTGGTGTCACGCAGGCTGTTGTAATAAAATCTATTCTATRTTGTTTGCTACTAAAGATCAGGTAYGGAATTCCTAAGGGTTATTTAAACTTACTTGAAATTGTATAGTAAATTTGTCAAGGGAAAAACATAAATATATGAAGATTTGAGAAGCTCATAAACAAAGAAAAATGCTTTGCAATAATATCCTTTTTCCTTAGATGTTAGTGTCTCTGTCTTAGTATTTMAGGACTGAATAAGAGCACAGCCTTGATTAGTGTTGACTTTGGTAAGCAATACTGGCCTCTAAGAACAAGTGGTGTTAAGATTTTTGTTCATAATTTTTCCCTGAAAGAAATCTAAGAGTAAAATGATCTTATTTTTAAAAAAAACCCTTCATTTCTTTCTCCTGAAAAAGGGCTTGACAAGCTCATTAGAATTTGCTAGAAAAAAATCACAAGTAATTTTTAAAATTACCCTACACTGTGAATGAAAGTGTGGACTTTTGAAGCTGTTTAGGTGTTGAAAGCTCTTGTATGGAAAATGGAATGGCTAGTAGTTCAGAAATATTTGGTAATTAAGTATTTTATAAAGGTATTTGGTACTGTATTATGCGCTGCATTATGCATTGTGCATTTGGTTTTCAACAGTTTTTAATCACAATGTGGCTGAGRTTTGAGTGCACCCCTGAAGGTCATTTGGTCACCTAGAGCTGTTTGACCAGGACTGTCCTGGCAGGTTTTGARTATCTCCAGGGATGGAGACTGCARTCTCCTGGGTAACCTGTGCCAGTGCTCRGTYRCCCTSACAGTGAAACCATATTTCTTGGTGTTCAGATGGGACCTCCTGTGTTTCACTTCGTTGTCCACATTTCATCTGGTCCTGTCTCTGGTCACCCATGGAAAGAACCTGGCTGTCCCTTCAGGTATTTTATATGCATTGGTAGAATCCTCCAGAGCCTTCTTTCCTCCATGCTGAACAGTTCAAGCTCTCCCAGTCTTTCCTCATAGGAGCTGCTCCAGTCCCTTGCTCTTTGTGGCCCTGTGCTGATCTCTCTCTGGTTTGTCCATCTCTCTTGTAGTGGGGAGCTCAGAACTYGACAGATAATCGATTCCCAGTAGTAAAATCCTGTTACACCTAAAATCTAAATATATTTTCTGAAGTTCTGTAATAAAGTTGATTTATAGTAAGTGTTTATACAGTAGTMGACATTTATTTCCTGTAGAGCACAGGGCTTTGGTAATAGGGTTTGTAAAGATAAAATACATAGCAGTTTTTAACTGAAGGTTTTTATGATGGTCTTCATTGATGAAGCCCTGTAGTAGTAATGGTGACTATGGAAAATGAGCTTTTAATCAAATGTATTGGATGGGTATATAGAGTTGTTTCTTCTCTTTTTKAGTATATAATCTTCAGCAACAGAAAACTTTTGCTAGTGTGGTTGTTCTTAAAGCAGTTTCAGAACACAATGCAAGACGGATGAAGTTTGTGATGGGAAACACCTACCATGGTTTGTGACAGTGACTTTGAGGGTCCTTAATGAAGTAATAATAATCTTCCATGTGTTTTAAGCAATGTGTGGTTCTTGTGTGGGTTTTGGCTGGTAGCTTCTATCAAGACGAGATTTTATGAAGAGATTTTGACTTCCYTAATTTCCTTCTCATGAATGAAGAGAAAGGGGCAAGTATATGTGTGTGAAACTTCAGAATCATAAAACTTGGGGAAATCACTGCTGTCTGAGTTACCTTCTCCCACTTCAGTAATGGAAGTTAATTAAAGCATCATTGTATAATTGAACTGAGGAACACATTCCCGTTACTTAAGAGTACTGGAATCACTRTTTAGGAGAAGGAATGGAAAAGCAGCAAACTTCTGTTCATAAATAATGTCAGAAAAAGAAGCAAAAGATCTGCATGCAGCCAAAGAGCAGTAAGGAGTCATGAAGAGATGAAGAACTGTTTGCATGAATCAGAAGTTCATTGTGAAATAAAGGAAACYATTTCATTTTCCATGCTTGCTGTGAAGATGAGCGTTCAGTGCAGTGTTTATTTAGTTTGAAAATCACTAGGTATCTGGAAGTTGATACAAAAAACGACTGAGGACTAAAATAAAAGTTGAGAAAGCTCTCTGTAAAGGCTGAGTCAGTGGTGAAACAGTTGATAAAGTCAACTGAAAAACTTCACAATTACAGTAAGCAGTATTATTTAACAGAAGATCTGGGTTTTGCTGACAAGGTACTTCTTAAGTCTCTACTTCAATCTACATATAATTAAAGCCTGAAACACACTATACACTAGTGTAAGAAAAATGGAATCAATAACTTATTTTGTGGRGAAAATATCTTATGAGCATCTTCATAACTGTCAACTTCAGCTTTATTTTRGTATGCAAAAAAAGTACAAGAAATGAGTTCATTTGCATGCTGTCACCCTCACATGCAACTGAAATGCACAAGTAGTAATGCCAYAAACCCCAGCAACAGTTCACTTAGCAATTAAACAAGGTTTAATTATTGAAAACTTCTGCTTTAAAGACTAAATATGAGACTCCAATCCAGATGTTATTTATACCTCTGTGTGAATATGAAAGCTAGACATTTCCAAATGGAAAAAAGAAATCAATTACTTTCRGAAGCAAGTGCCTCGGGAAAACATTTATTATTATTCTGAGTGCATTTGGCAAATGCTGAGCTGAAATTAGTTAGTGAAGTTTGGTTTCTTCAAAGTTCTTAAAGTATTAGGTAAATATCTAGGACATGCTAGCAAGGACACTTTTCACAAKTTTCTTCTCTTATGGAAAATTTGTCCTTYGGCAGCTTGAAWTAACTGGCARAATGAAAAAAGACATYACATATGTAATATTTATAATTTAAAATATGTATTTTGCAGCATAATTTATAGTTAATTGTACTTGTGTATGGCTTTTGAATTTTTAGATATAGCATCTAAGCTACATTGATAATAACTTGTGCCCTGCCTCTTAAGAGTTCAAGAAGAAAATGACAGCGCCAAGAATATAACTTTAATTCCCTCTTTTTTTTTTAATAAGTTAGTTGCTGCCTTTGATTTGCTTTCCTTAAGCATAAAAGGCCACTTCGTGTTCTGTGTGATTTTCTTTTGGCTGACTTGTGTAACTGAAAGGTGCGTGTGTGTGTGAGAGAGGAGTTGGTGGGGAGTTTTATGTAAATAACAAAACCAAAGCAAACCCACAAAACCAACTTCAGCCCTATATTGGCACTTACAGTATCCCCTAGAGATGCAAGAGGGAAATTCTTTCTTGTCCTTTAGAAATACCAGAGTTGTTACATTTGTGCTAAAAGTCCAATAATTCCTTTATTCCATAGATTTGGTGTTACTAGATGGAAATAATCTAAATGCTTTTTGTATTAAATTATATTGACCCAGTAAAAAAAAGTTTGATAATGTCAAAAGCATTTTTTGCATAGTTTTGTTAGTTTGGAAGAATGCTATTTGCTGTTATATAGGTTGTGTGTTAACAATTGATGTGGAATAGATGTAAAATTAATTGTTTCTTGTAGTTGTTTTGAGCATATTTCAGTGTAAGTGCTGCTGAGATAACTTTTAATAGCTGAAGAAGCCTTGGCAWAAATTACTTATTAATTTTGTGCAATGCTTGAGATTTGTAAGATGCTGTGAAAGGTTAAACCCCAACTTTTTTCAAAAGAAAATTGATCAGTGTTAAAATGTCAACTGTCTAGGTACAGCGGCATGCTGGCATGCAAAACGCTGCTCTCTTATTTCAGGTTCCCTAGCTGCATAGCATTTGCATTGTGACATTTTGTTACAACATTAGCACCATAGCTGATGTTTCAAAATCAATCAGTTTTTGTTGGTATGAGACAGCCTGCAATTTAGCTGGATTTTAAAGGTGTTTCTCTGGAATATAATTAACTTGGATTCTTGGATTCTGCATCTCATGACTTCTTAGTGCAAAATTGTACAAAGCAAGTAACCTAATTCTGAAATGTCTTTAAAAAATAAATAAAGGCAAACCAAAGTAATATTAAGGCTTTCTCAGAAGTACAAAACCTTTCTAAACATTGTATCTGAAATGTAATCTAGGGCAAGTATTCTGGTGCCTGCTGCATTAAAATGCCTTGCTGGAGAATTGATATCCTTTAAAACTACATTTTAGAGAACAGCCAGCTAAAATTCAGGTTGAAAATAGAGCTGTTTTAAAGTTTTAGAACTTCTATTCATCAACAGTACTTCTAATCAGAGAGAAATGTATTAAGAAGCCTTTTGTGGCTATTACTTCCTCTATTTAGGTTGAATTCTAAAATAAAATGTACGTGAAAACTAGTTTTTATTGTTGAAGGCGGATTGCAGTGGGAATGAGATTTTATGTGATTTATGTTTGAAATGTCATTGTATAGTAGGGTTTCCCTTCTTGTATAAAAGCWTGGCCTTGATTAAATGCATTGAGAAGCTCTTGTAGCTGGACTTTGTGTAAGTGGAACTGAGACTTGAAGGCCTCAGTTATTTATTGTAATCCTGCTGGATACGTGTGCAGTTCATGTTTGAGCCCAGGCTGGATGGGGCTCTGAGCAGCCTGGTGTAGTGGAAGGTGTGACTGCCCATGGCAGAGGGTTTGGAAACAGATGAGCTTTAAGGGCCTGTGCAACCCACACCATCCAATGATTCTATGTTGGTCCTATAAATATGTAAAGAGCACTCTGATGTGWGTAGTGTATCTATAAAAACATAGTGAATATTGTGACAGTCTTTAAGCAAGAACTAAAWTGTTTCTACAGCATTATTTTTAACCTGTTCTGTATCTTAAAATGGAAATGAGGAGGGGAAATCTTCCCAAAGGTTTTTGTAGTATCCCTTGAAGATTGTTTTTTCTTTTGATCAAATGGATACTCCAGAAGGATGGCTAATCTAGATAAACTAGGGTTAAGGAAAAAAATCCTGAATTAAGGTAAAAACTTTCACAGAAAGTGTCTTACTGTCTTCTCTTGCTTCTCAGTTATTCCCAGTGAAGGTGGGAAGCTGGGATCTGAAATTCTGACTCTCAGATATGCCATGGCTACTGTGTTGTCAATTAAAAAAATGTGTATGTCAGGTTTTGGTTGCATAAAATTTGATATTCTTAGATTGATTACATCTAGAAAACATCTTAAAATGCTGGGGAAACAGATCTTTGAATAAAGTTTGTCTAGTATTAATAACTTAGTTGGAACAAGTGTGCTGCCTGTTAAATAGCTATTGCTAAAGGTAGTCTCTCAAAAAAATTCAAGAGAAAGACCTGAATAGATAGTGTTGGATTGTTGGAGCAAAACATAATTTTATTTAATTCCACAAAAGGTAATTTCTAATTGTACACCGTCCCTTTAGATGCATTACTGCTCTAGGCACTACTGTGATGTCATGTTTTGCTCATATCTTGGTTTCCATTTATCTTTTACCTACTTTCTGTTGCATGTTTTACCTTCTTTGTTTTATCTCTTGCACTTCACTACTGTGCAGGCTCATACTCAACTGGGTGATGCATTTTATTCCATAAATACACCACAGTCCACTTGCARGGCACAGATATGTCAGGCAGTRWRTTKKGCWCAGGCYCTGCAGAGAGACCTCGACAAATCAGAGGTCTGGGCAATCACCAGYCATGTGAAATTTATCAAGGGTGARTGCCAAATTCTGCACTGGGATGGGGAAATCCTGATTGTGTGTAAAAACTGGGGAAGGGGAGGCTGGAGGGCAGAGCTGAGGAAATGGACCTGGGGGTCCTGGATGATGGGAATTCAAACATGAGCCAGCAGTGCCCTGGCAGCCAGGAGGGCCAGGGGTGTCCTGGGGGGGATCAGGCACAGCATCACCAGGGCAAGGGAGGGGATTGTCCCGATCTGCTCTGGGCTGCGGTTTTGGGGTTTTGGGGTTTTGGGCACTGCAATATAAGAAAGACATTAACCTATTAGAGAGTGTCCAGAGGAGGCCATGAGAGTGGTGAAGGGCCTTGAGGGGAAGCCCTATGAGAAGCTCCTGAGGTCACTTTGTTCAGCCTGGAGAAGARAYCCTGAGAGGGGACCTCATTGCGGTCTTCAGCATCCTCACAAGGGGAAGTGGAGGGGCAGAAACTGAATCTCTTCACTCTTCTAACCAGTGACAGGACTGGATTGAGGTAAAAACAGTTTATTAAATGAAGAAAACCCCAAAACAAAAAAAAAAAACAAAACCCACAAGCAATGCTTACCACCAGCAGACTGACACCCAACCAGGTCTTGAGCAGGGGCAACTTTGGAAAAACTGCCCCTCAAACTTATTGCTGAGCTTGAGGTTCTAAGGTCACCATCTCCGTCACCATCATCAGCTCTGAGAGCCTGTGCCTGTCTGCAGCTCACTCTGCCCCCTCCTCTGATCACCCAGGCCTCAGGTCGTAAATTATCTTAAGTCAGCAGTGTTTTATGTTCTCTGTAAATTAAACTGCTTCAACATGATTAGAGTTTGGAGCTATGCTCTCTACTTGACAACATTTTGATGTCTTTCATGTTTCTAAAATATCAAATGTCATGTTCGTGATTTTTTTTTTCCTGGTATGATGATCTTTATGTTGAGTACCATATAGAGATGAAGGCAAGGCTGTGCTTGCAGGAATTTGTCTAAATTTAATTTCCGAGTGGTTGGAAAAAGTCTTCACAATCTCAATTTGGATTCTGTAATAGGGATCATCTTTTAGAAAAATGCTGTTGAAAAAGCTCATAAAATTCTTATCTGTTTAAAAACACTAGCATTAATTTACCGTGACCTTTGTAAAAGCTGCTTTTATTTGCAATGTGGCTCTGTTAGAAAAAAATGTAAGGTTATAAGGAGAGACTTTATATTTGAAAACGTTGCATTTTGTTTTTTTAATCCAGGCAGACTAAGGGAAAATGCACTTTTAAAATAAAGTTGTTAAAATATTTTGATGAGGTCTCCTCAACTATGTTTAAGGAAAGCTATCCTTAGTGTTAGACAGAAGAGTGTCATGAGGATCCCACATCTTCCTAGATATAAATGTTGGAAATAACTGGACAAAGGGTTTGTTCTAAGATTTGAAAAGTGTTGAATCACAACACATGGTCTGTAGAGAACATTACCTTGTCCAGGTGCCATAATGGAGGAAAATGGGAAGCAATTTTGCTCCTAAGATTTGCCAGTTGAGACAATTATTGGCCTTGTGGATTCTCCTTTGACTTAACAAAACTATGTTTTTCTGCCCTTTAATGGTGTATCCTGAGACAGCCAGCTTAGTCCACTCCTTGCATGTTCTTTCATTGCAATGTCAAGAAAAATGTTGGTTAAAGATCGCTAAGTCTTTTTCTACCTCAATTCCTACAAGTCTCCTAAATAAATTTTTTTCCTGTTAATTGATAATGCTTACACAGAAATGTCATTTACTGTATATATAACTTTGATAATGTTGGTGCCCTTTTTTCTGATTAAATGCATCGTTTTGAGCACTGCACAGAGAAAAATCTTGTATGCTTGTTTCATGTAAAATTACAGCTATGTATTTGGGTGTGCACACAAATACTGTTTTCTGTACCTCTGAAGTTATTAATGGAAAAAGAAGCAGATGGTATTTCGGGTGATTCAGTCTTTGTTCGGATAACTTATAGAATATCATTGTTGGTGTTTGGATGGCTTCCAAGTTCTTTTCAGAAAAAAAAAAATCTGATTTTCTGGTTGTGTTTAAAACAAAATTAGAGGGTTACTTTATATGGGACATGAAAAAAATGAGGGGTTTTTTTATTAGAAGAAACTTCTGAATAAATGCAGAATTTTTAGTATGTCATATGCATTTCAATCTAGCTCCATAAAAAAAGGGATGTGGATCATGCTTTAATTACCAAGATAGCTGCCTGTTTTAGAAGAAAGATGAACAGGTTGCTGAGAGTGCGAGGTTAATGCTTTCTGCAGCAGTCAGATGGCATGAGAACATTTGGGTTACCTCATTTCAAAACACGGAAGAGCCATGTTTTAAAATGAGTGGGTAGGATGAACTCTTTCAGGAATTACATGTTTTTAATTAGTGTGTCTAATAGTACTTACTATTTTTGAGTTACATGTAAAACACTTAAGAATTTGACAGTTATTTATACCTTGTGAAATAACTCAAAATTTTAACTTTTTACAAATGTAGTTTTCAAAGTACAGCCTAACTTTGCAGCTGCAGAATTGTGAAATGTATTTTATATTGAATATTTTATAGTCTATGTATGTCACAATTATCTGAAGTGCTATGCTTGTAGCTTTTATAGTGAAGGAAGCCACCGTATATACAGATACTAAGCAATTTAATTKCATGTATTTTTGCAGTTATTTTAGTTAATACACTCTTTAACTAGTATTCTACAGTAGTGTGTCATGCATTTGTTGATTGCTAGGTTTAGTTTTGCTGAAAAAGTTGAATGTTTTAACTGGTCATGCATTATATTAAAAATGTATTTATTTTAGAGCAATCATTGCAAAACATGTTATGCCTATTAAAAAAAAACCAGTGTACACAGAGGCATATATACAAGTCACATTGTGCAAAATACTATGTAAATTCCTTTTATACAAATAGAAATTTTATATAATATGTCTTAATGGATTGTATTTACATTGGTAGAAGTCTGTCTAGGCACAATATGACTTCTTGTTCAAATATGTTTAGGAAAACATATACCACTTTCAGTGATGTCTTGCTATTTAATTCTAATAACATTGTAATTTCAGAAAAATGGTTTTTCACTGTTTGTTAATTTGTAAATATTTCTGCTAGCTTCAGATTCTGGAAGTCTGTGCTTAGTTATTTTTAACAGGAGAAATTATGTCTTACTCAATGTTGTATAAAGTTGTAACAACACAGTGTGACTTCTAACATAATTCCTGCCTTGTGCTACCAATTTTTTAGGCTAATATTTTATTGATGGTACTTTTGTTTTCTTCAGCTGACAGCACGATCACTGCCTTCCATACAGTCTGATGAGAGACTTCAACCTCTGCTTAATCATCTCAGGTAAACTGAAAACATGAGTATATTCCTTCATACAGGTTAAAGTAACTGCTTTGGTAGAATGTCTTAGGTACAGGTTTATACAGCCCTCATCTGTGCAATTGGATTTCACTGGAAAAAAAAAAAAACCAAAACAAAAGTAACTCTTCAACTTAACAAAAGCTTTATATGACATGGAACATAATTTATAGAACTAGTGTTGCTTCTAAGTCACAAAAAATAGTTATAGCTTTTATAAAATTTGAGTTTTTTTGCAGCAAGTGTGAAGTTGTTAAGCTTCTTTATGAACAAAACAGATTACAAATTGCACAGCTCAGAGCATGGGCCTTCCTTGTTGCAATCGTTTTATGCTCTCTGCTCTTTTTGGAAGATTTCATGTCATTGATGAATGGATGAATTTGTTCTTTAAATGTCATTGATGAATTTGTTCTTTAAATGGACCTGAAGAGATTGCTGAAAGTGTGAACCACTGGAGTAAAGTTTGCCTCACTCTTAGTAGTATGAGAGTGTATAAATATATATTTGTATGTGTGTGTATAGATAAGCTTTCTACTTTTTTTGTAGGAAAGGGTAAGCATAGATCTCTAGTCTCTTGATTATATACATGATTACTTTTTATCACTTTGTATGGGAGAGTTTTCTTACTATAGTAAGACAAGGTCTATACAATTAGAGGGAGATGGTTTAGAATCATGGAATTATTTGAAGTGAACCTCTGGAGATGATTTAATCAAGCCCCTGCTCAATGTGGTTAGATGTGGTTAGAGCAGGAATTTATTTTTGTTGAATTTTTAATATCTCTGTGGATAGAAATAAACACTGGATGTCAGTAACGAAAACTCTGTTTTTGAACACATACAGCTTAGCATTAAGATCACTGAAATGATGTTGGATGAATTAGAAATGGAAATGTTGAGGTTCCATCATGGCACTACTGCATGGGGAATTAGGGTGCAGATCTAGTTTGTTAGATAATGCTCCTTATTACCTATGGTGCTCTACTGCTTGAGGTATCTGTACCCAAATATGACATTTTATTTTGATTTTAAAACATCTCATGATTTTTATAATATAGGAAGAGTTTTGTGTTTTGCTGTTTTTAGTGAAAATCAGAATAAGAATAATAGCTTTCATTGTATCTCTGCTTATTTACATATGATTGAACTTTGTTCAAGAGCAATGAACGAAAACAGGGATTGCAGTGTTATTCTTACTGTTACATAGCTGGGGGTGCTTCTGAATGCCAATAACCTTCCATGATTTTATTACCCTGCATCTTAATGGGATTGTAAAAAATATGCCTCARTGGTGTACCTTTCTCCATTTGAAGATAAAGAGCAATTAAGTTAGCTTTTTATAAACTGTGCTCTCCAGGAGTAATTGCTGAGAAATTGAGAATTTCTTTTGATGTATGCTGTGCATATCTCCATGTAAGTGGAACAGTCCTTCAGTATCACAGTGATCAGTCCTGTTTGTGCTTTTCTTTTTTGAACAGGGGGAAAAGGAAAGGTTCCAGAAAAAGCTACTTTAACAGTATGCTGTAACAGATACTTGTTTAACAGTTATAGATACTATACCCTACATTCATGATAACTGGTATTTTTTGTACATTCTTAGGTTATTTTGGGTATGTGGTAAATTGCTTCCATTTTGGTTTTGTGAAAATGGAGGGACTATTTCCGATTTATTTTGTCACAAACTGAAAAAATACAAATGCTTCCAAGTTGCCTTTTTGGAWWTTTTTTTWWAATGAACAAAATATATCAGAGCTTGCAACTTGAAAAGCCACCTTTGGCAGTGAACAGACGGGTGACCAAATAGATCATCTTTGTTATTTATTTCTGTAAATCTGTGATTCATTTTTCTTCATCTTGCTCATAAGAAAGAATATTAGCTAGTTGTGGACTTTCTTTTACCTTCATTGTCTGGACTCTTAGAGCAGTATTTCATTTTTGGCATATGCCAACAGACATCTGTCAGGGAAGCAAAAGCTTAGAAATGAATGAAAAGACCATACAGTGGAAGGTTACAGAGCATTGTTTAGTTGTTAATGCCCTCCCCATTTTTGGTGCCTTTTCATACCTGCTTGTGATTTACAAATTAGCTATTCCTCAGAAAAGGTGATTTTACTGTGGATTATGTCTTCATAGACATTTTAACCTATGCCCGTTATTTTTTTAAAAGGAAGTAACATGTATCATGTAATTGGATGGTTCTGGACTAAATAATGCATTTTGTCTGTGAGTTAGTACTCTTTTTATCCTATTCTGCTTCGCTGGTGCTTTCTAGTACTATTTGTCCTAGACCAAAAAAAAGAGAAAGTTTTTGTTAAAATGTTGAAGTATTTGATTCAAGATTGTGTTTAAGGATTTCACATGCTCACAGTAAGCTACAAAGGGATTTAGCTTGCTGACACTTAAAAAATTTAAAAGAGATGGAAACTTAATATCTCAATGTGTGAGAAGAACACTTTTGCAAGTCCTGCTTTGTATGGGGTTTACAGGCTTGTAACACTACTGTTTAAAATATTCAGCTGGAGTAATTTGAGATGGACAAAAGCTGTTGTATGTAACCCCATCATGCTCGGTAGCAGAGGGCCTATACATGAATTGTAGAAGCTGAGTTAACTCAGTTAATTGGAGAAGCTGAGTTAACTCAGTTTAGTCCAGTGAAAAAGAAGCTTTAGGGGATATCAAATAGCAGCCTACAACTGTTTGAAGGACAAACATTGTCTTATTGGACTTTTCGATGGTGCCAGAGGATTTAACAAATGACAGTGGTCACATGTAGCAGCTTGGGAGGTTTAGATCAAACATCAGCAAAAATGTCTGTGCTAGAATGATAGTACAGCAGTTGGCCAGAGGTAGGTAAGTTTAGTTCATGGAGATTTTTAGGATTCAGTTAGAAAAACCTGTGGCTTACCCTGCTAGTGTTGGCAATAATCCCATTTAAAGTGGGGTGTGGGACTAAATAGTCTTTTAATGTCCTTTACAAGCAACATTTAAATGATGCTGTTAGTTCTATCTTCAAATGATGGTTCATAAGGGTGATACAGAAACCAAGTGTTTTGCCAGACAGGATTTTTTAAATGAATAACACAGTACACATGCAGACACATTCACCCTCCATCTTACTTACGCTCATCTTACACAAGCAAGTAAAGAAGAATGCATGCCTTCACAGACTGTTGTTGTGCACTATCCTTTTATTGCCAGGGAGGTGGAACATTGGAACAGATTGCTCAGAAGGTTGTGAGTCTCTGTCYTTGGAGATGCTCAAAACCCAGCTTGATGAGATCCTAAGAAACCTGTAGCAAACACCACTTTGAGCATGGGTTTGGGCTMGATGATCTTCAGTGGTCTCTCTCAACCTCAAGAGTAATGTGATCCTATGACCTAAATCCTCTGTGACTCCTCATCTTTCCTTTCAGATAAAGGGAGAGAGGGTTTCTTTACTGTGTTGGCTTTAATGCTGGCGTTAAGATTCCTAATTACTTGGTTTCTTGTTTTTGCCTGATACGAAATATTTGCAGCCCATAATTGATAAATTATTTTCTTTCTAAATTTCTAAACTTAAAAATATTTTGGAACTGCTTGAAATGATGCCATATTGTTTACTTTGTTTTTCAGCCATTCTTACGTTGGCCCGGATTACAGTGTCCAAAAGAACACTGGAAAAATTTCTCTAGAGCAGATCGATGCTGTAAGTTGTGTTTCTGGAGTTACATGGGATGTTGAAGTATAATTTTTTCTATGCAAGTACTCAATATACAAACAAAATATAAAACCTTTATCTTCTTTTTATTCATATTTGCTTTGTAACTGTTGAATGAAATTTAGTTGAAGTTCAAAATAGAGAAATTAACTGAAAATGCATCTAAGCATTCAGAGTGAAGGATTCGATCTAAGGATTCAGAGTGAAGTTACAGTGAAGTAGTTAATTTGCTGTTTAATTCTATGTACTTTCATGAATACCTAACATAATTATAAACAGAATTTAATGAAATTTTCTTATTTAACAGTCTTGCAAACTGTAGTGTTTGGTTTATGATTCCTGTGTTGCAGTATTAGTCTTTTCAATGCTGATTTTTGATTTTTGACTTACAGGAGGGGTTTGGAAAACAAGGAAGTAAAATACAATGGAAGTAAAACATAGGATGTAAAATAAAACACCATGCATAAATTATACAGAGTCAATTAAAACCATAACACCTTTATCTGAGTTTAAGGGATTGTGTGTTTTCAGTGTCCATCTTAACCATGATGGAGTGTTTCTCTGGCAGTGAAGTCCATGGCATGACTCGGATGTTAAAAAATAGCAATGCAAAGCCCAAATAAATTCGAACCTTACTTTTTTTTTTGTTAAGTCTTTGAGATGTTGCTTTACAAGAAATAATATTCTTCAGGGAAAAAAAACCCTCCTGCAGATTAGTTGCAAACTTGCTTGTTGTTTTTCAAAGATTCTTAAAAAAAAAAATCTGCTTCCCTTCCCCAACTCCCCATAACTCTATCAGAGTTACCACTTTGCCATTCCAGCTGCTAAAATAAAGCATAGTCAAGAAACATTGTAATTAAAGTTTGAAAATATTTTTCCTGAAAGCAATTAAATGTGTGTTACTTTGTAGCTGGAGACAGTCTGATACTACCACTTGTAGTACTCTGTCCTTTGGATTTTGTTCCTGAGATGGTTATGGAATAGTTTATGGACTCACTCACTTGTGTTGTGAATTCAGCCCCAAGGCTCTCTGTACATGCATATCTTTTCTTCCAGCCACTGGCATTTTCAAATAGAGCTGATTAATAATCACAGTAAGCATATATCCTACAAATCAAATGATCAGTGTGCCTTAAACAGAAATCCTTCTCTTGGTAGCTGTCTGTGAAGTCCTTCCCTCTCTGCATGCGGCAGTTGCACAGAGCCCTCCGTGACAACCACCACCTCCGGCACGGGGGCCGCATGCAGTACGGGCTGTTCCTGAAAGGCATCGGCCTCACTCTGGAACAGGCACTGGAATTCTGGAAGAAAGAATTTATCAGAGGAAAAGTGGATGCAGATAAGGTAATTCAACAAATTAAAAATATATCAATGTGTAAATGTGAGGATGTAGTTAACTTGTACTTTGTGCTATGGATTTGAATAGATGCTTTTTGAGGTCGATAATTGGGTAAAAGGTACAGTAATGTGTTTTAAAGGTGGGAGGGATTTTTTTGCTCTCTTTGCTTGTAATTTTGGTCATTTTATTGGGTATTCACCTGAACTGTGGGTAAACCAGGCAGTCCATAAAGAGGCTTTTTACAGATGAGGACTACGAAAGTCTTATGAGTAAATTACTAGGAAACCAATGTCCTTTATGAAATACAGGTACTATGTAACTAAATTAATCCACCAAGCAGATAAGTGACCACAAACAATATATCTGAAAGACAAGGTTAGCCTTTTTTGTTGTCCAAAAAAAAAATTAATTGAACAGTTATGTGTAAAGTTGTCTTGCCTTAGCAAATTTACAGTTGAAGAATGAAAGAAGAAACTGGAGACAAAAGACAGAAGAATATGTTCTAGGAAATAGTGAGAAAATACTGCTCAGTGCAGTGGGAGGCATTACTGGCATATTAGTCATTGGCCTAACTCTTGCCAATATTTTTGAGAGTACTGTGGGTGCGGAAGATGTCATGTCTAATCTTTGGAGTTTTGTGAATCGCTCTTTTATCTTGAACAGCTCAGGTAAATTGAAGCAGGCTATCTCTCTCATCTTCTCTCCCTGGCCTGTGTTAGGGCGGAGTTTCAGACCTTATCTCAGTTCTGTGGGGAGTGTGATACTTCGTTCTTTTAATATGGTGAGATCTCAGCCTTCCGGAGTACTGTGAAGTATTTTGGAGTCCTTGGTAGACAGTCTTTTGTTAACCAAGAGTCTCTGGGCCATGGCTGTTTTATACAAGATACAGGGCTAAATACTTCAAAAAATGAAGTAGGGTAAAATGAATTATGGTATGTATGCTTCTTTCAAGACACAGAAGGTAGGTAGATCAACTTGCAAATTTTTGGGGCAGGAGAAAGGGATTTAAAGATATGATTTGAATGCATATCTAAACTTCTGTTTATCTAGTACCTTAAGTGTGAGATGATTTAAAAGGAGATAGGTAGTTTATTTAAAAAACCCTCAAAATGCATTTTTTTCACAGAAGTTTCAAGAATATCTCTGAGGAGAGGTAATAATTTTGCAGTGGAATGCCAATTAATTACTAGCTTTATGTGGTTTACATGGACAGATTTTGATAGTGGTTGAGTTTACAGGATTAGGTTCTGTGAGAAGCTGCCAGAAGCTTCCCCCAYTGTCCGACAGKGCCAATGCCAGCTGGCCAGGGCCGAGCCCATCAGTGCTGGTGGGTAATGCCTCTGGGATAACATCTTCAAGAAAGGGGGGTAAAAAAGCCCCTTCACAATAGCAGCTTCAGCCAGAAAGAGAGGAGCGAAAGTGTGTGAAAGGAATAGCCCTGCAGACACCAAGGCCAGTGCAGGAGAGGGAGAGGGAGGAGATGCTCTGGGTGCCAGAGCAGAGATTCCCCTGCAGCCCATGATGAAGGACATGGTGAGGCAGCTGTGCCCCTGCAGCCCATGGAGCACCAAGATGGAAAAGAGATTCAGAGAAAGATCCCTGGAGGGCCTCATGCCAGAGGTGAGGGATATCTGAAGCAGGTTGTGACCCTGTAGGAAGCCTAAGCTTCCTGGAACAGGCTCCTGGCAGGAGAGAGGAGCCCCCACTGGAGCGGGTTTGCTGGCAGGAGTTGTGAGTCCATGGGGACTCACACTGGAGCGGGCTGTTCCTGGAGGACTGCACCCAGGAAGGAACCGTGCAGGAACGATTTGTGAAGAACTGCAGCCTGTGGAGTTCATGGAGAAGTTCATGGAGGACTGTCTCCTGTGGGAGGAACCCCACTCTGGAGAGAACGTGAGGAGCCCTCCCCATGAGAGGGAAGGAACGGCACCTGGGGCCTTTATCACCTGGGGCCTTTATCACCTGGGGGAGGAGGTAGAGAAAAATCAGGAATAAAGTCAAACCCAGAAGACAGGAGGGATGAGGGGAAGGTGTTTTAGGATTTGTTTTTATTGCTCATTACCCTGCTCTGATTTGATTGGTTATAAATTACCTGTCCCAAGTTGAGTCTGTTGCCTGTGAATGATTTCTCTCTGTCCTTATCCTGACCCAGGAGTCCTTTGCTGTATTTTCTCTTCCCAGTCCACCTGAGGAGAGTGATAGAGAGACTGGCATCCAGCCAGGGTCAACACAAAACACTAGTTGAACTCAGGAAAATCCAGACCTTTCACTTGTCATATCCTGTGCTTAAACGAACTGGAAGAACAAAAACAAGCTATTAGAAACAGTAACAGCATAATGACACACATTTGTTATTTCTGTTCTTTAAAAATACTAAAAGAACAGATCTGATTCCGCCTGCTTGTGCGTTGAACACATATGTACATGCACATATATGAAGATATATATGCACCTTGTATCCTGTGCTTTCATGGGGTTACAACTTTCTACTATATCATCTCTGTTGATAGGCCCTTGAAATAAATGATTTTA
>NW_026624178.1:0-12996 GCF_030028575.1 Malurus melanocephalus
TGAAACACTGACATTTGATTTCTTGAAAGTCTGTCCTTTCCCTAACCCTGCTGCTGTCTGGTTTGCTCCATTTCCCAGACTGCAGCCTTGTGGGCTGCTGTAATGTCTGTCAGCATAAGTCACGCTGACAGACCAAGGCTCTGATAGCTAACGTTAATAACAGAAATTGAAGAGAAACACGAGAAACCCAGAAAAATTGTACAGCTCCCATTGCCTGCGTGGAGGGGAACCACTAATCTCAAGGCTGCCATTTCCAAATGCATTTTTTAGATTAGCTGTTTAGCTCTTTTTTCAGGTTTTTTGTGGTAGTTTCAACTAAGATGCTGGGTGTATTTTTAAATGAAAATAAAATATATGGTTGAACATTGCACACATAGTCCAAGCTGGCATGTGCAAGCCAGAGTGATGATGTTCCTGTTTTCCACCTTTTGTAATTCCCGCTGTTCCAGGCTAGATTTGTCTGAGGATTTGTGAATGACTTGTAAGATCTAATCCATCACTTGGGCTAATATGGGCAGAGGATATTTATTTTCTCACTTGTGAAAATACAGTGAGTCCAATGATATGGCAGAATTTAAAAATCAAGTTTTAAGCCTGTTTTAAGCTCAGAGGAATGATTTATTTAGGCTGGAAATAACAGCTGAGCACTGACAAGAGCAGGGCGATGTTAATTATATCAATTTTTATTAACAGCTTCAAGGTGAGGGATGCGTGTCTCCTTGTCTGTCTGTGGACCCAGGGTGTGCTTTCCACTGAAAAAGGCACTGGGATTAAACAGTCCTGTCCATTTAGAGGCCTCTGAACAGAAGCTGCTGCTGCACTTGGTGTTCCCACCCTGGCATTCTGGAGGGCTCCAAGCACAGCGGGCACATCCACTCCTGAGATCAAGGTCAGGCTGTCTGCGTGCTGAGCCACAGGGAGAATTAACTCGCCCACAGATGTGGCAGCAAGGATGATTTATCTCTGTTCAGTTTAACTCCACATCTGGGCGTTCGAATAATTAATTAATTGCAACTCAGACAATCCTGGTTTAACTTAAATAGAAGTAAACGGTTCGGTCTATTTTAATTTTTAATGCTTCCAGTGTTAGATTTTGTAGGCTGAAGTGGTGGCATAGCCTAAGGTGGTGTTTTTGCAGAACCTGATGTTGAAAACAGAGTGAATATACAGTTTTGGAAAAGTTCACCATTGGCAGAATGGTTTTGTTCAAGTTGAAAAGCATTTTACTTATTGATTTCAATAGTAAATTTATATTTACTATTGATTTCAATGGAAAATGTTAGGCCCATGGTAGGAATTCTTCAAAATCTACTTCTGATTGTAATTAGAAATATTTCTAAAAGCTTATCCACCAATTTACTATTTAGAGTAGCATGTCATACTGAGACTTCCACATTTTGAAAGTTCCCATTTATTCATCTCGAGAGATCTAGACAAAAGGCACAAACATTACCTCTTCAATATTTTTCTTAAATAAAAATGAGAAGATTTGGACCTCAGACTACACTGATATTCATGGCTCATGTGCACCTTCACTAAAACTTTTCAGAAACACTGATGTGAAAGTAAGTGTTGGGCTTTCAATGGCAATGGAACTTTAAAAAGATAAAGTCTGTTTTACAAACTATCAGATGTAGACTAAGATATCCTCAAGTCAAGCCAGCCTTCTCTAAGAATTTCTGCATTTCTGATGCTGAAAGTACTGGCAGTGAAATGTTGGCCATCGGTCTGCAGAGCAACAAGTAATTTTTGACATGATTTGGGATGGATTTTACTTGACAGTAGGATCCTGGGGCCATCTGATATTGTCTATTATCACAAACAAGGATGTTTGTTTGTGGGAATAATCTCTTTTCTCACACCTTTTCTTATTACTATTGTTACTGCTCATTTTCTTATCTCATTGCAGTTTCCATTAAATTGTTCTTATCTCAACCTGTGTTTTTTGTCTGTTGTGCCTCCAGTTGGAGGGGGAGGGAGCAGCTCATGGTTTGGAAATCCTGGATAAGGGCACTGAGTTATGGAGTTCCATTCCTAAACCTCCTGTCGTGGTTTAACCCCAGCCCAGCCCCAGGGAGCCACTCCTCACTCCCCTCCAGAGGGGCTGGGGAGAGATTGGGAAGGGTAAAAAGTACAAAATCCATGGGTTGAGGTAAGACAGTTTAATAAGAAAAGCAAAAGCCGTGCACACAAGTGAAGCAAAAGGAGAATTTCCCTGCTTCTCATGGGCAGACAGATGAATAAATATTATTTAATGTGATTTGGCCATATAATGCACATATGGCTCAGGTGGATTTATAGTTACATGGGAAAAATAATGAGGGGGAGAAAAGAACATTGAATTTGAAGTGTGGTAAAGTTGGCACATGGACCCTTGGGGTTTTTATTCTTATTAAGACACGTAACAGAAGTGCAATAAAATTATTTTTATTATTCAAAAATACACAAGAGACAATACAGATCTATCTTGAAAACATTTATACATCATTCTTTTACTACAAGCTACTCCGTTTTGAATTTTAATTCAAAATTCTCTCAATTAAAATGAAATAATTGCTGATACTAATAACATGCTTAGTTTTAACTGAAATCAGCTCATGTTTAAAACTGAAATGAGTGAGACCCAATGTGATTTAGCTGATACTTTACCACTTTCAAAGCTTCACTAGACCAAAGAAAATGTCCATGCATGTAAATCTTATAAATAAAATCAAGAGAATGAGTATCTTTTATAAAAAAAGTTAAAACCACAATAAGTTAACATATGTATTATARGAGATTCAGAGTAACAGGCAAATTYTCTTTAAATAAGCATGTCTGCAAGGGTCTCAAAATCAGACATGATAGATGACTACTCCTGCATTCCCCTGCCTGGTTCTGAATTAGCTTTGTCTGTCATTCCTAGCAGGTTCCACATGTTCCTGAGGAGCTGGAGTGGTCAGTAACCCACAGACCCCACCCCTGTCCCTCCTTCCCCACTCCCTGACAGTTCATTTCATGTCTGTGCCTTTCAGAAGATTTGTGAGTGCCTGCTCTGAATCTTTCCTCAGTTGTTCTGTTCTCTCTGGACACAGAGAACTGTCTGCTCTTTTCTGTGTAACAGTCTTCAGGTTCTGCTAATGTTCCCCCTAAGTGTTCCCTCCCCTAAACAAAACAACTCCATTTAATTCAATCTTCTTCTCCTAAGATGACTTTTTTAGGCTTCTCTCCTTCCTTGTTACTCTCCTGTGGGTTTTCTCCAGTTTTTCAATGCTCTGAAGCTCTGTGTTCCAAGCTGGAAATAACCACTCGTGCAGAGCTGAGTGGTGGAGGTAGGTTGTGTCTTGTAGGCTCTGCTCCTTGCATTCCCACTTTTCTGCAGCACTGGGATGCTGGATGCTCTTTCTTTGCTTGTAAACCTCCGAGTCTGCAGTGCCAGGCTGCTGCTGAAACAGTTGTTTCAGGGGATTTTTCTGATGTGTTTTCTTTTCCCCCATCTGATTTCATTCTGCAGGCTTCTTGTAATTTTCTCAGAAATGTGAGGTAATTCCCCATTCTGATTCAGTCAGTCCTCCAGCTTGCTTCCAGACCACCCCAGCATCATATTGGCATTTGCAGAATTAGGTTGCTGCAGAGTCCTGTGAACTTCCATTCTCTGAAGGGATTGTTGTGAAATGCTTTCAAGGCACATTTATTGCACCATGTTTACTCTACTGGGGTCAGGTGCCTCTAGATTCATCCCTAAATCATTTGTGAGACTCCCGTGCTAAATAATGCTAAACATTTCTCATTTTTCAGGTGAAAACAGAGAGATGACGATTCTTTTTTCAAGTTAGCCAGGCGTGAACTAGAGCTCATGTTACTTGTGTTATCGTGACAGTCAGGCTGAGCTAACAAGCCTTACTGAGAAAGTACAAGAATTCAGCTGACATTCAACATTTGAACATAGATTTTTGGCTCTTGAATATACATGCAGTTATTATTTGCAGAGCATAATGATTGTAATGAAATATTTTGCAAAGAAAGCCAGTCAGGATCTCAGCTGGGAGAGGTTTACAATCCAGCTAATAGGAAGTTAGGGCACAGGTTTTGGTTGTAACAAAACCAGAAACAAGGCTTTTTAAAATAAGTGCATTCTTAGGAGAGATGGAAAGCCAGGGATAATAAAGACTTGAAAATTGGGAAGTTTTTGAAAGCACAGAATTGCACAGAATAATCTGTGTGAGCCAGAAATACAGCAGTATAAATAATGAAATTGTGATAAAGAGGAAGAGGAGGAAAAGGCAAATGCAATCAAAAGCAGCACTTTATAGACCGATGGAAATGATTTTAAGGCAACTGATAGGTTAAGTAAGGAAGGCCTGTGGAGGAGTCCAGTCAGTAGCTCTTAATTTTGGCCTTAAAAATCTCTGTTTCAGTTTTGGCAGTTTCTAAATAGCCTGGCCTGTTACCTTCCACACCTGAACAGTACCTTCACTTAGCAGGGAACATTTAAAGCCAAAGTGCCATCAGTGCCCTTCACTGGTTGCTCCCATTGTGGCTGAAGGAGCAGTAGGATGGCCCCAGTCCCCTGACGGTGCAGTCAGTGGTGTCAGTGTCACACGAGTCACAGTGACACTCTGTCGCCACCGGGTAGGAATAGAAGGATTCGGGGTGGTCACCACAGCCAGGGATCTTCACCGTTTCGTACACCACCTCCTTGAAGGTGCAGGTTTGCTGGGCAGATGATACCGGTGGGTATTTGTACACTGGGTCCTGAAATTACAGAGAGGAAATAGCTGGTTTGAAATTTCTTATGGGGTAGAACGCAAAATTTTATATGAAATGTGAAAATATCGCTGAGATCCAAAGCATCTTTTAATTTCACAAATTTGTGTCGTGCCATCACCAGACAATCTTTCAGGTCAACTGCTTGATTATTTTAAAAAATTATTTAAAAGAGGAGTCTGCATAGTAATGGCTGCTTTATTGGATCTGCTTGCAACCACAAATTGAGCACAGAGATCCAGACTGCAATACTTCCACCTCTAGTTATACAATATAAACATAACACATGCTGAATTTTACTACATTTCACCCTTTAGACTGGCTGTGTACCTACTCTTGTGTCAGACAACACAGCAATTATTCCACCTACCCTCCCACAAGGCTCATCCTGTCTGTGTGCCCGCTAGAACTGCACAAATTTTCATGCACAATTTGAAATATTTAATTCTGGTGCCTGAAATGAAGAGTCTCACCCTGGTGAAGCAGTAACCTGCGCACCAAGTGGCGTTCACTGTGATGCAGAATTCGCATTCTTCTCTTTCCACCGCTATGGTGATGTTGGTGAGCTGACAGCTGCTGCAGCAAATTGCTTTCCAGCAAAGGAGCAGCACACAACAATTAACTGTCTTCATCCTGTCTGTAAAGAAAAAAAAAATATATCTCTACTGGAGGAACATGGATAGTTATTTTCAACAGGAAATTGTTATGGAAACAGGGAGAAATTGAATCTCTGCGTTATCCTCAAGTGGTTCTTTAACAGCAAGTGCTCAGATTCCTCAGTGAGAACAGAGACATTAAAAACAGATCTTCCTTATGTTTGCTGTTAAAGGAGTTTGATTTTCCTAAGCAACTGAAATGGCATATCAGCAGTCTTTCCAGAACAATAAGAGCAGAACACTACACCACTTCCAATGAAATATTTTTATCTAAATTTCTGTAGAGAGAATGTGTCCTGTTTGTAAGGACAAAGAAAAAGAAGCGAGAGAGAGAGAAAGAGCAAAGGATAACGTATTTTTCAGAAGCAATTACTTGCTAGAAGCACTTGCAATTTGGAAAAAAAAAAATATTTCTACATCAGGATCTGATGAGAACTTACCTGTATTCTACTTGCCTTCCTAGAAGGAGTAGCTGTAGTGAGAAGAAAGCCCTCTGCTTTCCTTTTATACTGCACCGTGTGTAATTTATACCTTGAGGATTTGCAGTGTATTAATGCAGCAGGCATTAGTTTGGGACTTGGTGAAAGCGGATTAATGCTCAGCCAGACAGTGAGATTAAGCCTTGTTGAGAGGAAAAAAGAAAAGCCAAACACACTGGGGAAGGGATGGTGAAGGTTACTGTCACGGTGTCTCTTTGCATGTTTCACTGCGTTTGATTCAGAGGCATTTGGAAATAGCTGAGCCATTTCACAGTTTGAAAAAAAAAAAGGTTGAGAAGCCTATTTTTGGCAAAGTTCAGGTGTTTTAACTGTTTTGTGTCAGCCCTCAAAATTATAGGCTTGAGATACAAGTGGAGGACCCTCGACACTGGAGATACTGCTTTCAGTTTCTTAGCTAATGACCAAGTTCTTGGCTTTTCCAGGATATCAATTTTAATTGGTTTTCCCTGGGTAGGTCTTACCCAGTGAGCTGCATATCTATTTATTTATTTTTCTGTTAAAACTAGTAATGTCGAGAAAATTCCCACATAGTAATGTGAATTTTGTTAAACCATTAAACCATGAAGAATTCCTCTTTGCCATTCTACCCCTCCTCTTTGCCATTCAAACCCCTCTATGACTTTTCTATCCCAGCAGATGCAGTCCTGGTTCCTGTCTGTCACAGGGTCACTTTCTCTTCTGTGAGGGATGTTTGTGTTGTGAAAGGGACTCTTAGAGGTCATCACGAAGCTCCAGATCTGTGGTTCTGTGTCAGTGATCTCAGATAAAATATTGCCATGTTCCAGGGAAAATGCAAGTGTTTTAAACTTACAGCGATGCAAACTCAACTGGAATGTTGAAGGGTGAAAATTCCCTATTTTCCATGGCAGTAAAAGTCCATGGATGGACTTTTCCTCCATTCACAAGTCGCTGCTTCACCAGAATAACGGCAGAGAAGGAACTCTGCAGAGCGTCACATCCCAGTTGTGGGGAAAATGACTCACAGCAGCTCTGCATTCACCATCACCCGCCCAGAACAGCCAGACTCGCTTTGTTATGACTGTCCCACCATGGTCAGTCTGACTTTTACAGAAATCCATCCCTGAAATAAAACTAGACAAGGACATACGGTCAAAAGCATTTTATCGCCAAGAGGAATCCTCGCTGGCCTATTAGTTTCCTGCAGAAGGGATACTTTTCAAAGTGGCTTTTACAAATGAGCCCTTTAAGTGTGTCGTGCCTTCCTGTGGTCCTGCAGACCCGCCATCTGTTCCAGTTTCCACGCAGTCTGCAGTGCCTTCATTTGATAATCAAATTCGAAGGTAGAAAATGAGCTGCAAATTTGCCCTGGACGTCTCCCGTAATGAAAACTTTGTTTGAAGGAGAAGACAGTTTTGTTAAATCTGTGAAGAAGTCAAAAAAATTAGACATCTTCCTCTGAACTAATACAAACTCTGTGATTGTTTGATAATGGTCTTTGGTGCCATTTAGTGTCAATGTTCTGTCTTCTCAGAGTAGGTTCTCAGTTGCTGTAAATCACTAATTCCAGAGATGTCAGACAAAAGCTGATTACAATTTGTTATATCCCTACTGAGGATCTGGTCTTTCCTAAGTACTAATTGAAGCAAATTAAATAAAACAAAATACATTTTGTTTGCAGAGGACAGTAGAGAAAATATCCATCTCTCAGCTGCAATGTTTCATGGTTTGAAGAAGTCACACTCACCCACTTAAAACATAATTTCACGAGCAGACAAGTGCAAGTTTAGCCCCTGCAATGCTGTTTTTTCCTTCCCCTGGTTCCTTGCTCTGGCCCACTGAGCCTCCTCACTTGTTGAAACACAAATGAGGGAAATAATTCTGTTAAAAGGAAAAGCTGTGTTTTTACAGCATTGTTGTTAATCCATAATATTTGTTCCACAATGACACAAACAGGGGTAGCAATGTGACGGAATTGATTGTGGAGTTTGAAGGAGGGGTGAGATTAACAGTGGTAAATATATTTTTCTTCTGCTCGTGCTCTGGTGATTGATTTATTTGTTTGTTTTGGGGGGTTTGTGTGGGGTATTTTTTTTTGGTTTATTTGCTTTTTCCTTGCAAAAGCACCTGATATAGAACTGAAAGCTTTTATGTTCCTTGTATCTTCCAAACAAATGGGATTTCTTTCTTCAGGTGGGGTGGTGCTGAGACTAATGATTCTGTTGCTACAAGACCTGAGTCTATCTTGCTCAAAAGAAGGTAATTTAGATCGAACTTCAGTATCTATCAAAGTTCCCTTGGAAAACTTGGTTTTACTAGTGCAACTTCTTCACCATGAGTAATAAATCTGACTCTGACCTGATAGAAGATGTGCTGGATCTTCTAGTAGGAAAAAAAAACCCAAACCATGTCTGGTATAAAATATCTGTTGAGTGGTTGGCCACTGCTGGTCAATATAATTTTTACTGGTATTGTTTTAAGTTGCCAGCACTAATGAAGCAGAACCATGAAGTAGGTCGGGCCTGCTGAGCACATAGATAGCTGAAACTAATTAGTGTCAGCTCAAGACTTAATCATTAATGAAGAATTTGTTGGTGCACTCATAGGAGAGCAGAATAGTTGATCCTCAGGAGGGTAAAGAAAATGCTAGAAAGGATTGACTGTGTTTTTAGTAGCATAATCAATCCTTTCCAATTTTAGAAATCTTTTGAGATAGAAGTTTCCATTACTTGGAGCTGAGGTTATACATCCCATATTTTCAAATACCTACACAAGCTGTTAGTTTTTCTAAGTCTGGTGGGAATTCTGTCAACAGCAGCAGAAACTGAAGATTCTGAAAAGTGTTTAAGAAACACAGAAAAGTGCAAACAACAATACAAATGCTTGTGCTGTCATTCAGTTCTCTTTCTTGTGGTTTTTGTCTCACATGACATAAAATAATCCATGGCTGATTGTTATGCCACATTTCTAAATATATAAACCAGCTGCATTATTTTGTGCTTTTTAGTGATGATATTCTCATAACCTTTATCTTTGTTTTCTCTTGAAAAACCACAGTGTGWTCTTGAYTCYTTATAATTTGGTAACTCCATTGATATCTGTTAGGAAATGCATGTTTARATTCTYCTCAAGACTAAACCAAAKATAAAAATTATWTCTTTGCTRAAAATGCCCTCYTCTTATTTCYTTCTTTGCTGTTCTKTCATTTTTMCTTATCACTTAAGTTTCTGAATATTTTAATTTTCCAATGGAAAGTRATTTTTTACCTAGGAGAGTCTCTAGCAGTTTTGATTCCTTCTCTGCCCTGGAGTATTACTATTCTAGTTTAAGTTTGCTGAGTATTTCTGAGTGTTTTTCAACAGGAAAACATCTTAATGGATTTAAAATAGATTAATCATATTAGAAAAGAAGTGACAAAGCAAGGGAAAGACCTGATGGATAATCTATGAAGTTATACAGGATCAGCTGAGGTTTCCTTTTTGTTATGTGAGCAGTTCTTGGGTCTCCAGGGGATTCTCATTATGCTGTTGGTAATAGCAGAAAAAGAATTAAAAAGAAAACCAAATAAACATGTGTAAATATTCACTTGAAAAGTCAAATCTAATTTGAGTGTATTTGAGTGTTTTGGTGCTGCAAATGCTTCCTAAAAGTACGTTCTTGAGAGATTCTTATCTTCATTGACACAATTTGCTGAATGGAAAACTCAACAATTTCTGAGCTGGGCGAACTTCTGCTTTTCTCTCTTGCTGATGTTTACCCCAAATGTTCACAGATGCTATCAATAACAATGTTTTTTTATTAGAAAAATTATATTAATAATAATTCAAGGCCCAAATATTATAGAACGACTGGGGTCCAAAGGAGAAAGGCTGCCATTGAGGTTTGTGTGGGGAATGTTTGCATTTATTTTCTGAGTAGGTATTTTTCACTGATCCGCCACATTCATATTTTTTAAAACCTAAAGTAATAATTAAAAAAAATAAAGAAAAAGACAATAGAAATATTAAATAGAAATAGAAAAGACTTTTTAAAAGACAATGTTTCAGGCACTTTAATATTTCATGAGAATTTCTGTTATGTTTTATACATGAAGAAGCTGGGCAACCATTCCTCCATGAAGCATTTTAGGAAGAAATTCAGCAAAAAATTCACATTTCTTCTGAAACAGCAAATTTGGCAGGGCTGAGCCTTCCTCATCCACAAAAAGCAGCAGCTGCTAATTGTTTTCAAACTGCAGCTCTGATCTGCAGCATAAGGCTGGTCTGACTCACGCTGGCAGTCTGCACTGATGGCACAATGAAGCTGAAGCACACGTGGAGAATGGACAAAAAACCCATTTTATTTGGGTTGCTAAATAAAATCCCAGGCTGGAGATGTCTGACCCATATTCTTCTTGCCAGTACAGTGATTTTAGGTCAAATTGTTTAAGAAAAAGAGGTTGAAAGGAATGCATGCAGTCATAGCCAACTTCAGCTCCAGTTTTAACTTTTTCACTGACCAACTTTAGGTAAAATATTAACTGCTTTTAGGGATTCTAAACAATTTCTTTTAAATTCTTTTTTTTTTCTCAGCAGTCATTTGTTCCCTTAATTATAGGGCATGGAGCCATTACTGAGCAGATTACAGGATGATGGGGTTGCTCTGTGAGCTGCAGGAGTTTGATTGTGATCAGATTGCAAATTTGCAAAGAAATTTCATGAAACTGCAGCAGGAATCAGTATTGCTGGGTTTTAATGAAGAAACAGATCTGAAATTTAAAAAAAAAAACCCCAAACTTGTAAGGTATCAGCCCAATACATAGCTTAATATGAAAACCAAAGCTGATTAGTTAGGTTGTATTAGTAGAATGATGAAATAAGAAAACAAATATTGCATTAGGCTGAATTCCTGATGAACCTGTGTTTTTAAAAACAATTATAACCATTAAACCAAAGGCCTTATTCTTCAACTAGAATGTGATAGAGGTCAGAAGATCAGTTTCATTCAAATAAAAGTATTGAGAACTTTTTGCTGTCTTAGGGCTGAACGTATTTTGGGGAGTGATGCACCATATTTGTTCAGAAATGTTTAGAAAGCTCATTTGGAAGTGTGTTATTTGAGGTATTTTATTAAATGGCTCTGAATTTGAAGTTTTTTTTCCTTGATGATCACTGAAGGCTGAGCAGAGGAGTGCACAAAGCAGTTTGTGCCATAAAATCATAAAAATCTGCGTGGGAATGGGGCAATGTGGGGTGCCAGGAGGGTTCTGTGGGAGGAAAAAACCAGCAAAAATCCTTGCAGGACAAACTGAATGAGCCAGCCTGTGAAATGCCTGCTCCTAAATGTGATTAAAATCACCTTGAAACTGGATACCTGTGGGCGCTGGGCACCTTTTAAAATATTGATTTATGTTGTGTCTGCTTGGGCGCAGCATTAAACAGCTGCTTGAAAAGGATCAGTCTAAACATGAACAGAAAAGTCACTTAGCAGAGATCCATCTGTAATCTGCCTGAAAAAAGAAACAGCCCTGCTCAATTGCTTTATTAATTATAGAAACAACAAGATCACAGATAATTGAAGGGCTTTTATGGCTTCTTGTGGTGCCATCTCGTGGTTCCCCAGCAAAATTCCCATTTTGGTGAAAGTTCCTCCGGTTTTACAGCACTGCGGCAAGAAAAACTAAAAAATTTGGGGCTGAGGCAGCACTTGAAGCTCCTGGATTTTGGTCAGAGTCCTGTCCTGCTCGGCCCTTCCTCACTCCTTGGGGCAAAAAGAGATTTCAGAGCTCTCACTGCAAGAGAGGTGATAATACAGCAGTCTSGAAATGTGATGATAATTAATTATGYCAAGGTGTTTTKCTTGTCCCTGTGCATGAGAGGCATGGAGAGCTCAGGAAAATAAAACAGGCCTTTCTGTTTTCTGAGCCCAGGAACATTAAGTGAAATTGTTCCTGCTGGGGTCTTAAACATTGGATTGCTCTGGAAGTGCATAGGAAGAGTTCAGTCCTTCTGTTTYTAACGTGCCTTGCTTGAGATAAGGACAAATTATGAGAGAAGATAAGAAAATTTACAGAAAATATCTATAGCAGTCATCTCCATCCCATTTCCACCTGCTCCTTACAGAGTTTCCATACCCAGGGCCATTCCAATGGCCTTCCTCTGTCCTCTCTCATCTTCCTCTTCTCCCAGTCCTGGAAAAGAATGCTGTTTGCTCCAACTTGTCCTCCTTGTATTGTAATTGTCCTCCTTCATTGTAATTCCAATGTAATTTCTATTCCAATTCTATTTCCAGCTATGTGGAAGTCTGTTTTTTTAGCAGGCATCTATTTTTGCTACAGGTCCTCAAAAACCAGGAAACCAACACCATTAAAACGGTCATAATTTTGCAGCCTTCTGTTTTCTTGGTTGTCAAATGTTTGCCATTTTCTTTTGCTGTAAACTGATATCACTTTTTATTGCAGCCAGCAGATCAGCAAGCACTTTCTGACAAAGGTTTGCCATATTTTTCTCTTCTTGAATTTTTTTTTATTTCTCTTTGTATGACTTTTACATAACAAATACTTCAGAAGGAAGCTGTTGATGCATCCATCTCCCTGATAGGATTTCTGGGTATCTGTAATAGTATGAGCCATAGTGACCATAATTCATCAGCCAGTACTGTATTTGTGGCTGATATGCAGATATTTTGGCACTGCAGAGCTGTTCTTCACATTCTCATATACATTTTTGCCCTCCTCCAGGTGATAATGCATTTAAGGGTTGCCCCATAGAGCATCAGCTGTGCTSGAGACCCCTAAACTCTGTAAAAAATGTCATCATTCCCTATTCTTAATTTCTGTTCCCAGTGTCATCACCTGCTCCTGGATACTGGAGATTATTATAAGACTTGAATGACCTATTTAGCTGTTCTGAATTTTGAATTATGATTTTTTTTCCCCCTCTTCCCTTATCTGCTGAATTTCTTCCCTCCCACCCTCTTTTAGCATGAAGCAGAAATTGGAAAGGCTATTACATAGTTTTAGAAGACATTGATCCCTTTATAAGCTATGAACCCTTTAWAAGAAAATTGAAGTCAAAATTTATCATGGCTACTAAAAAGAAAGGAGGAGTCTTTGCTTTTAAGCCTTATAAATAATAATGTCTACCAGATATTCTCAA
>NW_026624178.1:14756-33889 GCF_030028575.1 Malurus melanocephalus
GGTTGTTTAGCCTGGAGAAAAGGAGACTCAGAGGTGACCTTATCACTCTCTACAACTTCCTGAAAGGTGGGTGTAGTGAGGTGGGGGTTGGTCTCTTTTTCTGGGCAGCAACTGACAGAACGAGAGGACACAGTCTTAAGTTGCGCCAAGGAAAATACAGGTTAGATATTAGGAGAAACTTTTTTACAGAAAGGGTGATAAAATATTGGAATGGCCTGCCTGGGGAGGTGGTRGAGTCACCATCCCTGGACGTGTTTAAAAAGAGATTGGATGTGGCACTCGGTGCCATGATTTAGTTTAGTTGAGGTGTTAGGACAGAGGTTGGACTCGATGATCTTGAAGGTCTCTTCCAACCTGGTACTTCTGTGATTCTGTGATTCTGTGAAACAAGCTTTAGGAAGGAATTGCACATTCCCAGCAAGCAGCAGTTAAGACTCAGAGAATTTCAAAAGCATGCATGAATTTTTACATGCAAATGACACAATATACATGGCTCCCAGTGAGCATGTGCAGAATTTAAATATCAATATCCCAACCTACACTTACATCAGGTTAAATTTTTGTAGACATCTGCAAGTGTGGCCTTCATGTGATGATCAAGGATTCCTCTGCAACACTTCACTTCAAACAGTGCAGCTCTTAGTATGCAAATTGTAATATTTATGATGTGTAGAGACTGTAGTTTGGGACCAGTACACGGTTGTAACACTGTCCCTGATACTCTGTCCACTCACATCTCTTAAGTCATCTTCCAGGAATTAAATCTAGAAGAAATAATTGRTGCTATTTCCTGAAAACATAAAGAACTCCTTGGTTTTTTTGGTTAATAGTGACAAAAAAGAACATTCAACTATATGAGTCTGGATCCCTTCCAGTTAAACAAAGGACATGAATTTTCTTAATTAGAGAGTAATTGGATTCTGCCTCTCAAGCAAATTACACACTTTATATCATAAGGAAATAAATTATGAGAGAAAAAAATTGCTGCAAGCTGTAGGTGAAAACATTTATTATATCCATAGCTCTGCAATTCGCTGTAGTAAACTTCAGCAAATCAGAGTTGATATCAATGAATCAAATCCAGGCTTTTTTTCGCATTTTTACAAATGTAAATCTTTCCTGTGCTTCAGAAACTTCTTCCCATGAGCTTTCTGTGTTTCTGTGTAAAATGTCACACTTCAGCAAAGCTGAAAGAACCATCTCCCAGCTAACAAAGCAATACCTCAACAATTAACTGGAAAAACCTCCCAGTTCCATAAATGAAAACTTTAATGTGACTCTCTTTGGGGAAAAGCTCTGTGAAAGAACTTTGTAACATAATTTAAAAGTGGTTGTACTTAACGTGCTTATGCTTCATTATAAAAATGGAAAAACTGGTATWTAACTGGAATAACAGTGAAATTTCAACTGCCAAGGACCTTGTACTGAATCTACTAAAACTGGAGTCATACATTAAAATGACAGAATCACAGAATCACAGAATCATCAGAGTTGGAAGAGACCTTCAAGATCTTCGAGTCCAACCCATGCCTTAACATCTCAACTAAACCATGGCACATGGAATACTGTACATGATGCACATTTAAAAAAAAAAAAACAGCTCAAAACAAAACCTAAAAGCACATGGACAACTGTTCATCATTAATGCCACCCAAACTTAGTTCTATTTTAAGGTTTATCTTCTTTATTTCTTCTTCTCAGAGTTCAGTTCCCAGAATGAGTCCTTCTGATCCACTTTCTGAGACAGTTTATTTGGCAAATTGCATCYCTTGTTCCAGTTTGTTCTGTTTTGCTGTGAATTCAGATTGGGCCTTTCAGACAGGTGGGTGCAGYCTCTGATACTGATCTAGAAAAGGCAATCAATGGCTTCCTTTGAGGGTATTTTTTTTCATAATAGGGTCATTTTTGACTGCTGCTGTGCAGACATGGATATCTATGGGTAATTCTGTATAATTCACTGTAATGAGTATTTGTTTTCTTTGCTCACTCCTTGCTACAAGGTGAGAAACTCTACTTGTTTGKTTTTTTTTAATTATTATTTGAGCTAAGAATCCCTCAAGCCTTTCAAGRCATAACTTGTCCAAGAGTCTTGATTAGCTGTTAACTTTTTACCTCAAAAAATAAAATCATAGTTAACTTTGGGACCAACCATTTCCAAATTTTGCCATGGAAAATCAGACACATTGTTGTTCACATCATAGAATCCATGTATTTAGAATATTTTGTGATTCTGAGGTGTTAATCCAGAATGATATTTAGAGGATTGTTCATCAACATCTCCAAAAATAGCAACAAATAACAAGAMTATCAAGATGTGGTTTTGTTATCAGCAGTCAGAAAGAGCTGGATTTTTCCATCTGTGAATAAAATGAAAAACATTATCTGTGAAAAGCAGTCTATTCTCATGGTTACACAGCCTCCCACAGCTACAGAAATTGTGCCTAACGTGATTGCAGAATCCGGGCTCCATTACAGCATAATCTGATTTCTTATTTTGCATTGTTTAACAGGGCACTGATTGGATATCATCTGTCCCACTTGTGAAGCTTTAGCCCATGATTTCACACAGTGTGAGACTCTTTTATTTTTTTGTTAATTTTTTTTTTTTATAGTGAGAGCAAGAAGGAATGATTAGACATGACCCATATAACTCTCCAATACCGAGTGAGGATTATTTTTGGGGAACTCTCAGCATCAAAGGCCATTTTTTCTGCTGCTTATTCTCTAGAAGAAAAGATTAAATGTATCCCATTCCCTCTTGCTTTCTGTATCACATTTTCTTGCTCCAATTTTTTTTTTTTTTTGACCATTGGTTCTTCCACTTGCAGGTATTGGGAATTTTATGGAAGCATCTGCTGTCAGTGGTTTGAGAATTTGGCTTCACAGTCCCACAGTTCTGGAGCATTTTGGCTCAATATTGTTGGTCTGGAGCTAAAATTGATGCATTAATTAGCACAGAATCACAAAAGATTGTGATTAAAACAGATTAACTTCTCATCAATTACAAGGCATTACATGGGAAACTTCTTACAATGTAAGGAAGAATCCCAGCCAGATAAGAAATAGTTGTTCACGTTATTTTCCAAGATTTTCAAGCTTTCTTGCTTAAAAACCTGGTATAAAAGAATGTGATGAAATAGTCTTTTTTTTTTAATTTTTTTTTTTCTTAACAGATTTTCCAATTAATCAGTATAAATAAGCCTAGCTTGTGTGCAAATATTTAAGTCTGGTAGGTGCCCTTATTCAGAGCAGGAGTATGAAATGCCAGCTTTACTCTGTTCAAATGAGCATTTAATTTAGTGTTTAAAAGGACTAAAAATTGGGGACTGAAATGTGAATGCAAACAAATATATTTGAGGTCAGGCTATGAAAGTAAGGTTCTAGATTGCATAATTAACGTTCATGAAAACTTGAAAATTCTATCAAAAGAGGTTTGAAGTTTTGAAAAATACCATTGCAAAGTGGAAACATTAGACATATTTACTATGAATTTTTGGTTTACCACAAAAATGATTTGATAGGGAGGGCAGAGGAAGCTTTGATGAATGGTACAAACCCACAGGCTGAATTTATTGTGCTTTTCAACTGCTACGTGTTCCACACAGTGTCGAATAATTTGGGTAAAAGGAAACTGCACAGTTGTAAAACTTCAATGGGAAAGGAAAAAGAGCCACTTCTGGAAAAAAAAAAAATCCCCAAAAAAATCTTGTTACAATTTCAAAGGTTCCAGTGAGTAAGCAGGAGAGTAAATCACAAATTTTGCCAATTCAGGAGCTGCTGAGCCAAATCGTAGTAGCTATGAGGGAAGTAGCAGGAATTTCCTTTCCAAGACCTACCAGATTTCCCAGTTTTGTAAATTTAAATTTTTTGTCTGTCRCCGCATATGTACCAGTGAAAAGGAATTGTGAATCAAGTGAATAATTAAAGTTGCAAGTGCTTGGGAATTGTGAATCCAGATCAMTGCTATTCAGCACAAATAGGATTGGAAAATGCTTGGAGGTCAGCATTTAAAATATCTGATTTAGGGTCCACTAAATAAATCATCAGGATTATAATAAGCTATGAGTTCAGCATTTTTTCTTATGTTTAGTACAGCAACAATCTGWGAATAAATCAGAATGTTTTGTTACGTAGTTAGAGTTCAAATGGAAAGAGCCTGATTATAAATGATGGAATTGAATGTAAGCAGACACCTCAAAATCTTTGTGAAACACTTGTTTTTATGACAGGATTTCTAATTTAACAGTATTATTACTGAAATCCRTGGAGGTTTTAGCAGTGAAGTGGAAAAAGGCCTGACTGACAGCTCAAAAATTGATCACCCCATACAAAACCTGGAGAATTCAGTGCATTTTGGGGACAGATCAGGAATGGTATAATTTTTATATTTTACCATTTGCTTATATATCATAAATGGCCAAGCTATGGAGTCCTTTATCTTTAAATTTTTTTTTTTTAACTTCATCTTCAGTCATCTCCTAGCTTGTCTTTCATGTAAAATGAAAATACAGGACGAAAATAGTGTTACCTTACATAAGAAATTGTCCTTATATAGGCAGGAGCAGAGTTTAAGAGCTATGTAGGCCTCGTGCTGACATTTATTCTTGGATAAATTTCATAATAAAGTCATCTTTTAACTCTGATTAGTTCACCTAAGTATAGGAGAAATAATTCCTCTTGTAACTTATTTGTGGGAATAAATGCAAATACCTGCAATTACACTCCCCCGTGGTTTTGAATTTCARTCCTGAAGATTCGTGTCAGTGAARCTGAAATGCATGAATCTTTGTGGAGAGAAAAGCCAAAAAGGATTTGTGAATGTCTCCCCAGAAAACTTCAGTGGATATCAGAGTGAACACACTTGATTTTTTTTTTTTTTTCAGTAGCATTTTCCTCTAGCTTGGCTGTTTTTTGGGTTTTCTTTAAACACTGAGCCACTGTGACAGAAAAGAAGGATACTGTGGCTCTACAATCACATGRTATCTCTGTATTTATATAAATTCTGAGCATTTATCAAAAACAGAACCCCCCACAAAARGAGTTTTGTGAGTTTAGGGACAGGCTGAGTGGAAAGGATTGAGGTGTAGAGAAACAGAGGCAGCACAAGAGAGACATTTTTGGTTTATTCATTGCTTTGTAATGCAAGAATACAAGCAGAGCAAGCAAGCAATTTTTGCGTAATAAGTAAACAATTTCTCTTTTAAAAAGAAGATTAAATGTTGGGTTTTATTAAGGATTTGTCCCTGCTACCTACCTCTCACTGAAATTTTTCATCTTTTTTTTTTTTTCTTTTTTTACATTGGCTTTGCTGTGGGAACTAATCAGCCTTCAGTTCATCTCAGGAGACAGAGTTGAATCCTCTGCCCATTTTTGATGTGCTGTGTGTGTAATCCAATTACATTTCTGCCTCTGCTTACTGACTTTAAGCCTTATCAGCGTTGTGACCACTGAATGAAAATCTCGACATATTTACCAATTTGTATGACCATTTTGACTGGTTACTTCCCAAATAGTTCTGCTTTTGTGGGACAGTTCAAAGGGAATGTTTCAGTTCATTTTGCTGTTGGTTTTCAGGCTGGCTGAAATGGTCACACATTTTCCTGAGCATCATCTTTGCCTTTACAGGGTCGCTTCTTCAGCCTCATTTCTTGGCAATGTAGACATCATTATTTTCTTTTTTTTTTTTTTCCAAAGATTTTTTTCGGGGTTGCTGTGTGTTATAAAAAGTTTCTCAAGTTTGTGCTGCAAAGCTCCTGAAGAAAGCCCCAGAGCTCAGGCTGTGAACAGAAATGAGTGGTTCCTGCAGTATTTGACTTTGTGCTGACCTTACTAATGTGATTCATCAATCAGATTTTATCTTTGTTGAATGGCTGAGGATACTTAATGGTCTCACCTTGAAAATAACCTAAATTGGTATTCCATTCACAGAAACAAAAAAAAGTAAACTCTGAGTTATAATCTAAACCTCTATCTTGAACATTTGCTTCCTTTTGTTTCTTTAATGATGTGTACTCCATTACCAAAACATATTTTCTATCATGATGAAGGAGTAATTAAACTATAKCTAAAAAACCCAATAAAATTAACTTGTGAACACCAGTTAAATTGAATTTCTGTCATGATACATGCATGAAAGTGATTTCAGCATCACTGTAATAATAACATGGAATGAAATCAACCCTTTAACAAAATAACTTTATGTAGAATTTGGTGTTAGAAATACAGATTTGTGCAACTCAATACATCAGCTTTAGCAAATTCTATACACATCTGCAGCCACTGCACATTTTTCCAAATTAAATTGTAATATATGGATTTTCTGCAGTGGCTACAAGCCCAGTTCTTTTATCAAAAAAGGGCTTCTCATTGCCTTTTTTAACACCCTAAAAGGGTGTTACATAATCCTAAACAGATGAAAGGAAATAGCATTTCATGTGCTTTATTAAAATTTACAGTTCTCAGGCTAAGGGGAAAATCTGATAACAACTGGGCAGCTTGTAGGCTCTAATGTTTCCTAATTAATTATTTTCTTATTTTTCTTATTTTTGTTTGGTCTGGTGTGTCCCTTTTCTCTTCCAGATCTGTTCCATCCACATGGCCCTGTTTTTGCAATTATATTRCCCTYRTGAACTTTTTGTGGCWTGATCCATCATTTTTCACTTCWCTTYCAGCTCCTGACRGTTTTTTGGGATGGCTGTGTCAYATAAAATTCTTYAMTTTGTTATTGTTCTTATTGCCCAGWAGATTCAGAAAAGTCCAGATTTGTTTAAAGCTCACCTGTGTTCTTCCATCTCAATTCARTCAGGCACTGGWATCAGTCKAGAAACAAATATAWTAAATAAAAATAAATAAAAACCAGTCCTACATGAGGGTTACAGTGTCGAGTGGGCTGTAAGAACTGTCTGAACTGTCACAGGATGGCAGAAAAAGCAAATGTGTGTATAGAAATGAGAGTTTTATTGGAGAAGGGAGCATTTTCTCATAGCAGGGATTTCACAAATTGTTTATGAAGAAATGGAAATATTTCTTTCTCAAAGAACAGTCTGGGCCTCTTGTTGAAAGCTGAAAAAACTATCAGTTCTACTACAGAAAAATACATAGATAATAAGTACTTTGGAGTTTTTTCCAATGCATTTTTTAAGCTGTATCATGAAAGAAAAGCAAGATTTTCTTTTATATTCCAAAAATGAAAATACTGATGAATAGAGAACTTGGTTTACGGGCAGGGTTGTTCTGAAAACTCAAGGAACTTGTTCTCCCCAAGAATGCTGTCTGTTGTTTTTTGGGTTTTGAATACAATGCAAAGATAAGGTACAATTTGGTTAAAATTGAGGTTTGAGCATGACAAATTATTTGCTGCTCGAATCCTAAATGAGGGTGCTCCTGCAATCTGAAATTAGTGGCAAATTAATCACTAAACAAGATTAGGAGAGCAATGGAGGGGTTCATCTCACACCATCTGCTTGCCTGCCATATCTGATTGGATTCAGACCTCCACCCTTCAGGTCTCCTTTCACACAGAGAGAGAGAAAATATGGCTTTTTGCATGTTTTTAATACAGATTGTGTTCTCCCTTTCCTGTCTGTAAGGGGCTGATTACAACCAGGGAAAGTAATTTCGAAAGTCAGACAGCTTTTCTTCAGAGCTGAATGAATGTTTGAGTGGTCTGAGAAAATCACTGCAGTGTGCTCATTCTACCTCAGGTGGTTTCTTCATGTTTTTTGATTTGAGGGAAAATAAAAAAAAAAAAAAAAATTTAAAAAAAAAAAAAAAAAAAAAAGAGGCTATTGTCCTTTACATAGTTTGTACTACATTGCATTATCCCATATGGGGCACATACACAAAAATGGCTTGATCTACAGTCCCTGAAAGCCAGCACCCAGAGGCTGAATTTGTAATTTTAATTAAGCTCTAAATGCCTTCACAGCTCAGTTTTTATTTCACAGAAACTTTGCAGTGCATTCAGACTTGAGTAGCTTACTTTTGTGAGATTAGAAGCTGAGAGCTGCTAATCCTGTTGTGCTCCTCACAGTCATAAATCATGAYTGGGTTAAAATCCAAGTTCTGTTCATTTTCGTGTTGTAATTCACATTTTGGGCACCCCAACACCATAATTAAAGCAGGTGAATGGCTCAGGATTGGGGCACTGCCACTCTAAGGAGAGATAAACATTTTGATTGAGGTCTGTGTTGTTACAGCTTCCTGCAGGACTGCAAAAAGCCACTTTGCTTCCTTGGGAGTGAATTTCCTGGCAAGAAGATGATGTTCAACAGGATATTTCCACCTCAGAGGAAGTGTTTGCAGATTTTGGGGATTACAACATATTACAGCAGCTGATGTGTGAGTATAAAACTCACCCTATCAATGCTGTACCATCAAAGCCTTTTGTTCTTGTGTTTGAGGAAATGATCTTTCAATTCTCAGTGGAAAAATATTAAACTTCATCCTCTCCAGCCTCCTGTTGTGTGTGCTTGCCTTGTGGTGAGGGGCAGGGAATAGTTTTGTGTTTTGTCAGCAAACTACACACAGAGCTTTCCTGTGTGCCCCAATTTCTGTCCAGATGCAAGAAACAGTCCAAATTTTTGAGGAGGAATTTTTGGGTGAGAGAACATTGAGGGGCTGTCTGTGTCACAAAGACACAATTGAAAACCTACAACAAATACAGTTCCAGTAATGAAGAATTGCAGCCAAATCAACTGAAAGAAATTGGTATCAAAACAATACTCAGCTGCATTTTGAAAGCTGAGCCCTTCAGAACTATCACTAGGGAATCTTTACAGTGAAAATTTGATCATGAAAAATGCTTTTAGTAAGGTGCATTTCATTTTTAGAAATTATGTTCTTCCAAATTTTGTGGATTTACGTTTCTGTTTTCATTATAGCACCGTGTAATAGATAATCAGAAAAATACTGAAGGGGGATTTCTGTAATAATCGTTTTACAGAATACATCTAAACCTGCTCAGTCTGTTTTAGTCTCAGTTTTGCATTTGTGATTCACTAAGAGTCCTTCAGTCAACAGTGGGAATTTCAGTGATGCAAAGACTTCAGAACTGGAACTGGATCCTTTCTCAAGCTTTGTAAAATCAGAATGAGGGTCTGGATAGCAATGATAACCCTGGTCCTTNAAAAAACTATCAGTTCTACTACAGAAAAATACATAGATAATAAGTACTTTGGAGTTTTTTCCAATGCATTTTTTAAGCTGTATCATGAAAGAAAAGCAAGATTTTCTTTTATATTCCAAAAATGAAAATACTGATGAATAGAGAACTTGGTTTACGGGCAGGGTTGTTCTGAAAACTCAAGGAACTTGTTCTCCCCAAGAATGCTGTCTGTTGTTTTTTGGGTTTTGAATACAATGCAAAGATAAGGTACAATTTGGTTAAAATTGAGGTTTGAGCATGACAAATTATTTGCTGCTCGAATCCTAAATGAGGGTGCTCCTGCAATCTGAAATTAGTGGCAAATTAATCACTAAACAAGATTAGGAGAGCAATGGAGGGGTTCATCTCACACCATCTGCTTGCCTGCCATATCTGATTGGATTCAGACCTCCACCCTTCAGGTCTCCTTTCACACAGAGAGAGAGAAAATATGGCTTTTTGCATGTTTTTAATACAGATTGTGTTCTCCCTTTCCTGTCTGTAAGGGGCTGATTACAACCAGGGAAAGTAATTTCGAAAGTCAGACAGCTTTTCTTCAGAGCTGAATGAATGTTTGAGTGGTCTGAGAAAATCACTGCAGTGTGCTCATTCTACCTCAGGTGGTTTCTTCATGTTTTTTGATTTGAGGGAAAATAAAAAAAAAAAAAAAAATTTAAAAAAAAAAAAAAAAAAAAAAGAGGCTATTGTCCTTTACATAGTTTGTACTACATTGCATTATCCCATATGGGRCACATACACAAAAATGGCTTGATCTACAGWCYCTGAAAGCCAGCACCCAGAGGCTGAATTTGTAATTTTAATTAAGCTCTAAATGCCTTCACAGCTCAGTTTTTATTTCACAGAAACTTTACAGTGCATTCAGACTTGAGTAGCTTACTTTTGTGAGATTAGAAGCTGAGAGCTGCTAATCCTGTTGTGCTCCTCACAGTCATAAATCATGATTGGGTTAAAATCCAAGTTCTGTTCATTTTCGTGTTGTAATTCACATTTTGGGCTCCCCAAAAGCAGTAATTAAAGCAGGTGAATGGCTCAGGATTGGGGCACTGCCACTCTAAGGAGAGATAAACATTTTGATTGAGCTCTGTGTTGTTACAACTTCCTGCAGGACTGCAAAAAGCCACTTTGCTTCCTTGGGAGTGAATTTCCTGGCAAGAAGATGATGTTCAACAGGATATTTCCACCTCAGAGGAAGTGTTTGCAGATTTTGGGGATTACAACATATTACAGCAGCTGATGTGTGAGTATAAAACTCACCCTATCAATGCTGTACCATCAAAGCCTTTTGTTCTTGTGTTTGAGGAAATGATCTTTCAATTCTCAGTGGAAAAATATTAAACTTCATCCTCTCCAGCCTCCTGTTGTGTGTGCTTGCCTTGTGGTGAGGGGCAGGGAATAGTTTTGTGTTTTGTCAGCAAACTACACACAGAGCTTTCCTGTGTGCCCCAATTTCTGTCCAGATGCAAGAAACAGTCCAAATTTTTGAGGAGGAATTTTTGGGTGAGAGAACATTGAGGGGCTGTCTGTGTCACAAAGACACAATTGAAAACCTACAACAAATACAGTTCCAGTAATGAAGAATTGCAGCCAAATCAACTGAAAGAAATTGGTATCAAAACAATACTCAGCTGCATTTTGAAAGCTGAGCCCTTCAGAACTATCACTAGGGAATCTTTACAGTGAAAATTTGATCATGAAAAATGCTTTTAGTAAGGTGCATTTCATTTTTAGAAATTATGTTCTTCCAAATTTTGTGGATTTACGTTTCTGTTTTCATTATAGCACCGTGTAATAGATAATCAGAAAAATACTGAAGGGGGATTTCTGTAATAATCGTTTTACAGAATACATCTAAACCTGCTCAGTCTGTTTTAGTCTCAGTTTTGCATTTGTGATTCACTAAGAGTCCTTCAGTCAACAGTGGGAATTTCAGTGATGCAAAGACTTCAGAACTGGAACTGGATCCTTTCTCAAGCTTTGTAAAATCAGAATGAGGGTCTGGATAGCAATGATAACCCTGGTCCTTRTGTCACTGCATAAAGAAGCTACAAYCTGTCTTTTGAACAYATTTTTATTTATAGCAGGCTGCTGAAATTCTCTTTCAAATACTAAAATGAACAAGAATTCTGGAGATTTCACTATTAATACTGTAAAAATTACCCTAAAATGTGTTCATCTGAAGTAAAATATGCTTCTTGTAGCCTCAGCTAAGTCATAATGGTGCCTCATGATTGTGCTCGTGTTGATTATAATTGTATCACCTATTGCTGCCAGGTTGTACTAAGTGCATCACTAAAAMCAGATTTCTGTTCATTTACTGTTGCACTTGGCTCAGGCTCAACATTTCTGGAGATTTCTTTTTTTTTTTTTTTTTTTCCTTCCAGTCATACTTGGCCCAGACATTTATCATTTAATTCTTTTTTTTTTTTTTTTTTTCCTTCCAGTCATACTTGGCCCAGACATTTATCATTTAATGCATCCAGAGCTGTCCATAGCGAATTCCCTTTCCCCAGTTGAATTTCTGGATCCATCATCTTTGGAATCACTGCTCTCTCTCCTTTTTGTACTGGTTCATTCTCAACAGCCAGTCTGTATTTTCATTCTCTGTGTTCACGAACTGAGCCAGAATTTATTTCTGTGGCACAGTGATCCGTGTTTCTTTAAAAAAAAAGATTTACCACATCATATTTTCACTGTTTCAGTCTTTTTTGGTTTAGTTTGTGCTTTTACGTCCTAATGTTTTGCTGTTTTGTGCTGCAAATGTATTTTTCAAGCACAACAGATCTCAAAAACATCCTCTGGGTGAGTAAGAACTTCATGTGATGAAGATTTTCTATGTGTTCATCTGCTTTTTTTAGTATGGAGAGAGCTCTTTGTGGTTGCTGTTCATTGAGGGCCATCAGAATGTCAAAGGTGTGTGAAACATCTCTTTATGACTTATTCCATATAAGTTATCCATAAACATTTTATAAAAAAAAAGAGAATTAATTTGTTACTCTATGCCTGAATGCCATTACTTGGCTGCTGTACTGCTCAGAGGGCAATAGGATATTTGATTTTAATAAAACATTGCAGAAATAGTGAAATCAAAGAGGCCACGGGATCCAAACTGGAGATTTCCAGTGTTGTATCAAATAAAAATGAGTAGAACTCTGGTTATGGRTAATATGGAATGAAGATTCACCATTTTAAACAGTTTTATCAGGAGGCTGACCTGAGGGGAGGAAAATTTTCTTGTAACTGAGGAAAAATTTAAGGATGACAGGTACAAGTGGAAAGAGTCCAACCATGACACGATTCATATCCCCAGGGAATGATGTTTTTCCAGAGAGATGAAAGGAGAGTTCAATTATGAAAATTAGGCAGTAGGCAGAATAGTTAAAGTGATGGTCATTTTAGAAAAGAAAAAGAAAGTTCTGACTAAAAGAATAACTGTAATTATGCAAAAGGAGCCTCTTTCCCTGCTTGCAAGGTGAAAATCTCAGCGCACGTGTTAAGGAAGAGATTTCTTCCCAGGACTTTCTGATTTATGTCATTAGCAAAACAGGGCACTTGTGTTTGCTTTCAGTACCTCATTTGGAAGATKTTTCTAAATCCTGCCCTTTGGACTGCATTTGGCATAATTTTACCACAAAATTCACAGACTTTATTTCTACAGATTTTTTAATGAGTAGGAACTCCAGCCTGGAAAATACTTCTCACTTCTGCCAGAATAGTCAGGTACAGAGAATTACACCTGAGAGTTGTTCAGAGCTTTGGTAACATAAAGACAGAGAATTATTTTGTGTCTTTTACTTCATTTTTTGATGCAATATATTTGGTATATGACATTTTCCATATTTTTGTTTCTTTCAGCTGCCCCAGAAAAACATAGGAAGAAAGGTACTAAAAGTCCAAGGAGAAATTCCTTCCMATAAACATTCCTGAACATGAGTTTGCCTTGCAAAGGTCATTTTAATCAGCAGGGAGTCTATTCCTGTAGCTGCTATTTATTTATTTATTCCATAACTACAATGACCTGAAATTATTTTCCCTAAAGAGTGCATGTTCAACAGATGAGAAGGATCATGGCATGACGGCACAGCCAACAGACTGTGAGATTGGTTTAGGGATTGGTTTCACTCTCAAGTTATTATTTTTAYTTGCCTGGACAGATAGATCCATCCATCCAGCACAGAGGGATTTAGAGGTTTTTTTGAGCTCAGCAGAAACCTCACCAAATTCTTTGGCATTAAGGTGTTTTTAGTTAATGGTTTCAGAGAAGCATCCTGACAAAAGTGAAAATTCATTTCAACTCCATTCCTACTGGATTTGGTCAATATAGCTCTCCTTATTTTTGAATTTCTTACRTTTTCTCAGATATGCAAGGCTATCATGAGTGGTTAAAAACACACACACATTCCTCCAGAATTTGTGTTTGCATGGAAATAAATTTTTGCCTCGTATGCAAATACTCTGCCATAGCTGCGCTGTCATTAACTCAAATCCAGCACAGTGAGCCTCCTCTTAAAACTGGGACCAATTTTCTGCATCCTTATGGCAGCAGGAAAGAGTAATCCTTTAGGGCAGTGATGCCATGAAAGCTTTGCCTCACATGCACCTYTGAACATCAAAAGAAAATGCCTGCATTCCCTCTTTGCTGACCTACTTATCAGGARGGTTATGAGGTCTGCTGGGTGCTCCTCTCTCCACCTGTCTCATCTGCTCTTTCCTGGCTGATTTTCCATAGAAATATCATTTTTTACCTATATATATTATATATAAATTATATATTTATAGATTTATAGATTTACTATATATTATATATATAATATATAAAATATATATTATATATATATTATATAATATATATAATATATACTATATACATTATATATAATATATATTATATTTCTATTATATATATATTATATATATTTGTGGTCTGTGTTTGATGCCATACCTAAATCTAAATTTCCTTTTTTTACATGCTTCTTCGTGTTAACAGTTTGTTGCTGCACGCTCCTGGAGCTTGAAAAACTTGAACTTCCAGCTAACAAATATTTTATATTTTAACAGGAATAGTTTTGAGCTCTTGTCCCGTCTTTTCCTTCCTTTTCTCAAGTCATGATTAACTTAATAGTGCAAATTTACATTAATTATTAGCCTACCACCTGTTTTCACTCCAGAATATTCCTTATAAAATCCCAGGGATAAATAAGCTTACTATGCCCTCATAATGTTTTCAGATCTGGACAAAAAATACAAGCAAACAGGAATTTAGCATCTGATATTTTCAGTTCATTACATTTTCTGTCAGCATAGTTGGAAAATTTCAGAATAATACATTTATTCTTAAATGCAGAAATAGAGCAAATCCAATGACACGGTAATTTAAGTAATTCTGTGAAACTAATTCGTCTCCTTCATGATTTAATTAAAATAACAGTTTCCAGACTGCAGATCCACCCTTCTCACTACTACTTGGCACGTCTGTAAGAAGGCACAGTGCGTGATCCAGGTTCTTCCATTCTAACTAAACCCAAATTATTAGGAAAAAAAAGAAAAAAAAAGAAAAAAAAAAGGAGGGTGATAAATAACCCTCGTCAAACTGGATAAAGAAAGGATGTCAGCATTGAGATTGATGTGGCTGTGGGTATCTTGGAAATCTGCTTCCTCATTTAGAAGCTTTCTCTCCAGACTAACCTTATTATTTTGGTTTTTTTTTTGCTATTGTCGTTTTCCAGAATAGACTTCATATGAGTCCCTGTCTGCTCGGAATGAACAGAAAAATATTCCAGTCTAAAAATAGAACACATGTGGTATTTTTATCCTGTTTTTTGAGTAAATCCATACTCTGGAGCAAGAAACCATTCTCCAAGTAAAGATACCATCCGTGTTTTCACTGCAATTCATCCTAAACTCAATGGCAAATGGCCAAATGGTTCTGCAAACTTTCCCAAGAAAACATGAAAGGCCTGCTGCTCTCAGGAGCTCCAATTTCCTTGGATTTTCCTGTTGAAGCAGGAGTGATGAACAGATTTGCTGTTCACAGAGGTTGTGTGGAAGAACTGGCTGGGGATGGGCTGCATCTCCGTCTGCTGAGTGTCTCATTAAATCCTGCCAGTCACAGGCAAAAGAAGAGCACTTGAGCCAGATTYTTTGACAGGGGTGTCTTACAGAGCCTAGTTAGTCAAATATGAATAAAATATGAACTTCCTGAAGTGATACAACCGCTGGGAGAGAAAACTTCGTTGTGGAGGCAAGAATTCGTGGCTGCTTTGGTACCTAAGGGTCTCCAGCACTGTAAACAACTGAGAAAAGGGGGAAATGCAAGTTCTGAATCGTGTTTCAGCACATCTGAAATGATGTAGTGACCACAGTCTTCACTTGATCATCCTCAGCTCCCACTGCTGCAACATTTTGCTCGTTTTGAAGGGAGTCCCTGATCTTACAGGACATTGGCTGTGCTGCCTTGAGAGGTCAATAGAAATGATAAGTGCAGCAAGCAGAGGAAAGAGCAGAAGAGCAAAAAGGCTGAAAGGGAAGGAGAATAATTCATGGTCTACAAGTGCAGTAAGCACTGAGCTGCAGTTCAGTCTTATTTGCTGCACAGAACCTTTGATTACAGCAGAGATTAGTGTTGGAGCAGGGCCAGGCCCTGYCTGTGTGAATTGCAGCARTTGGGGGAAAGCATAAATTAATACAGGCCATAGAAACATCAATTCAGCTTTTTAAACCTCACGTCCTCTTTTCACAAAARTATATTAAATTGTTGTGTATTTTTTCCTGGCACTGAATGCATAGAGAAGCAATAATGCCTATTTCTCACCTACAGGACTGTGAAACAGGACAAATCTGTGTGCCAGCACACCTTAGAGATCCTTTCCTATGACACAATAATACATCACCATCAAAGATAGTGACGTGTAGGTATTGTCTCTTTGTTCTACCAATAACAACATCCCTTATGAATGTGAAGGAACAGGGGAATTGTAATAGCTTTAAAATAAAAACTGTGCTTCGAATACTATGAGAATATAAAGCTGAATGAAATGAGTCTCAGCATTCATCTGTAAATACTCAAAGCTTGTTTTCTGCTTTTAAATCAGTTAAAAATTGGATCAAGTAAGACCTCTGAGCTCGATTGAATTGCATGGAGTTACGTGATGCCTATCACATTAGAATGGATTAAAAAAGGCACAAAAATGCTCTTGTGCTTCTTCCATTGCCAGTTTTGTGTGTATGAAGTGTGAGTGGAATCCTGCATCACATTTATCATTGCCCAAGAACATGCTTTAGATTTTAAAACCAAAAAGAATAGCAACACTCTAAAAGGAACACCAAAGAGATTGGTTGTTTCTACTTGTCTTTTTAACTCAGATATCCACTGAACAGTCACCTGAGATAAAGACAAGACAATGCATCTGAAATTTTGAAAAAGAAGCAAAAGCTAAATAAGACATTGTTTTTTTGCCTCAAGTCCTTGAAACATCTCAAAGAAGAAATAAAATGATGTTCAAATCCTACTGATAAAAAGCAATATAAAACTTGTTGGAGAATGAAGYGACTGCACTCTGGAAAATGCCCTTAGAATTAAACTTTACTGATGTCGGAGTAAGTCTGGGTGCTCCTGATTCAAGAAGTTTACCTGTGATACCTCTGATATTTTATGTCATTTTACATGTTCTTGTGCTTAAGTGATGGAAGGGGTTTGATCCATGACTTGGGTGTGCTGCTGTGCCAGGCTACAGAAGAATYTGGGTTTTATTGGGAATGCATTTGTTGAATGTTTTCAAACTGCATCCAAGAGCACCAAAATTTTGGACTCCTTTTGTGATGACAGATGACACCGTATTTTAACAGCCTTTGGGATGACATTAGGGATTTATCTATGTCTTTATATTGACTGTGGAACTTGAAGAACTGTGATTGCTGAAAAAAAAAAAAAAAATGCGAGCTCTAAGTGCCATTTACCCATTTCACAGCGCTGTTGGCAAGATTTGATGCCTGACATTCAGCATGCTTATTTGGTTGYTCCTTCGCTCTCCCCTGCACAGTCATAGGTCATTTACTGACACGAGTGGGATTAAGGCTATGGGCAGTAACTGRTGTGGGCAGCAGAGTCAGACAGGCAGCATGGATAATGTGGGCTGTGCTGCCAGGAATCCGAAGGGAAATCGTCACCAGGCTCTCTTGGTTTCTCTGTGGAGGAGGCAATGAAACAAATGCCCAACCCACTCGCTGCTCATGTTGGATTTGTCTCCAGTTGCAAACACCTTGAGGCAAAGTGTCTGGTGTGAGTGTTGCTTTTTGATTTCTTCTCCATTTAGTCTTTTCCTTCTCCATGAGGGGAARTGCCTACACTTCGTTTGTACTGAGATGGTAGAGTTGTAGCTGTGGTGTCAAATATGGCCAAGCTGCATTTTCATGGCGATCCCTTACAGGGAGTGGAAAGTGCCACAGCTCCAATTTTCCAGGTGCTGAAGGAATAGGCAGCTTAGAGGCTGCCTGTGTTGCAGCAGGCAGAGGGAACAGCGATTTGAGGTGTTAACTCTGCCAAATACACAACGGAACCCTCTAGTCATGAACCAGGACCTACTTTCTGTTTGGGTACAGAATTAGGAGCGAAAGTTAATTCGGCTTCATTTGAGAGCTGGCTGTTGGGCAGGAGCAGAGCAGAGGGACTGTCTGCTTGTGTTGCAAGGAGGCGAGCGGGGCAGCAGCGCGGAGGTGCGGGCGCTTCTTTTCTCTTTTTCTGGGAAATTTGATCCGGGCTGGGGTTTGCATTTCTCCGAACCCACCTCAACGCTGCATTTGGCTTCCTTCAGGGCACCGCCGGCGGAGGGGGCTGGCAGGGAGCTGGGCTCGGCAGCCCGGGCGGCACACAGCGCGGGGATATGGACTCGGATCATTGAGGCGTTCGCAGGGAGCGGGGAGCGCGGAGAGGAGCGGAGAGGTGCGGAGAGGAGCGGTGCGGAGCGGAAAGGAGAGGAGAGGAGCGGAGAGGAGCGGAGAGGAGCGGAGAGGAGCGGAGAGGAGCGGAGAGGAGAGGAGAGGAGAGGAGCGGAGAGGAGAGGAGAGGAAAGGAGCGGAGCGGAGAGGAGCGGAGAGGTGCGGAGAGGAGAGGAGCGGAGAGGAGCGCAGAGGAGCGGAGAGGAGCGGAGAGGAGCGGTGCGGAGCGGAGAGGAGAGGAGGGGTGCGGAGCGGAGAGGAGCGGAGAGGTGCGGAGAGGAGCGGAGAGGAGAGGAGCGGAGCGGAAAGGAGAGGAGAGGAAAGGAGAGGAGCGGTGCGGAGAGGAGAGGAGAGGAGCGGTGCGGAGCGGAGAGGAGAGGAGAGGAGAGGAGCGAAGAGGAGAGAAGCGGTGCGGAGAGGAGCGGAGAGGAGCGGAGAGGAGCGGAGGGGTGCGGAGAGGAGAGGAGCGGAAAGGAGCGGAGAGGAGAGGAGCGGAGAGGAGCGGAGAGGAGAGGAGCGGAGAGGAGCCGTGCGGAGAGGAAAGGAGCGCAGAGGAGCGGAGAAGAGCGGTGCTCGGAGCAGTGCGGGCGGTGGCCGCCAGGGGCCGGGAGCGGTCCGGGAGCGGTGGAGAGGAGCGGGCGGCGGCTGCGGAGCAACAGGGCCGGCGGGGAGCGCCGGGGGCGCGGTGCCGCGGGCTGGCCCCGCTCCCATCGCGGGCATCTCCGCCGCCGCCAGCGCTCGCCCTCCCTCCATCCCTCCCGCCCGCAGCTCCGCGGCTCCGCGCTCCAACCGCGTCCACAGAGCCGCACAACAAGTGGATGGAGCGGGCAGGAGCCGGCTGAGCCGCTGGACTGACCGGGAGCCGGCTGAGCCGCTGGACTGACCGGGAGCCGGCTGAGCCCTGCACTGACCGGGAGCCGGCTGAGCCGCTGGACTGACCGGGAGCCGGCTGAGCCCTGCACTGACCGGGAGCCGGCTGAGCCTGGACTGACCGGGAGCCGGCTGAGCCCTGGACTGACCGGGAGCCGGCTGAGCC